>NW_020837968.1:9208287-9360763 GCF_003676395.1 Aethalodelphis obliquidens
TGTGTGTGTGTGTGTGTGTGTGTGTGTGTGTGTGTGTGTGTGTGTGTCCCTCACCGCCGTGCACTTTCCCATTGCGGAGCACAGGCTCCGGACGCGCAGGCTCAGCGGCCTGGCTCATGGGCCCAGCGGCTCCGCATCATGTGGGATCCTCCCGGACCGGGGCACAAACCCATGTACCCTGCATCAGCAGGCAGACTCTCAACCACTGCGCCACCAGGGAAGCCCAAGATTGGAGATTTTTAGCAGGTGAGTGTTATGTTCTGACTTAGGTAATAAAAGAATCACTCTGGATACTGTGTTGAGGAGAGATGGTATGGAGGTGAGCGGCAAAGCTAGAAGGAAACCAAGTGGAAGCCATTAGGCCACTATTCTAACAGTCTGACTGAGAAGCGATGGTGGTTCAGAACATGGTAGTAGCAATGGAGATGCTGAAAAGTGGTCAAATTCTGTAGAATGTGAATCAAAGAGAAAAATCAAGATGACTCCAAGGTTTGGGCCTCAGCAGTTGGAGGAAAGGAGTTGCCATCTGCTGAGATGGGGAAGACCGTGAGAGGGACAGGTTTTAGGCAGAGATGATTGGGAATTCTGTTTTAAATTTGAGATTTTTATCAGATATTCCATGGACATTTTAAAGTAGGCAACATGATATTTGAGTCTGGAGTTCAGGAGAGAAATAGATCTAGGTTGAAGAGATAAAATTGGGAATCTTCAGCATTCTAGATGATATTTACAGCCTTGGTCTTGGATGCCGTCACTATGTTACCATCCATCATTTAAATTTATCACTGGGAATTGAAAAATTTGCTTTTATACTCATTACTCGGGTCGGAAAAATTTTTTTCACAATGAATTTTAGTTTCAATAATCCTTATCTACTTTCCCCCATGAATAACTTTCAAAAGTTAGAACGCAGATGTGTTCACACTGAAATTAAATAATATATCTTCATCAATTCTGCAGAGAATGAATAAAATACTTAACTGAGGGGTTTTAATTCATTTTATTGTTTATTTATTTGTACCTATGATGTATATTACTTTTCCAAATCTAAGTTTCATTGCCTAAGGCCCTTTGAATGCTGTCAACGATTTACTCTGGTAAAATAAAACTATATATTTAGAACACACTTCTGTTATCTGTAATTTTATTGTCTAATTCAAGTTCCTTCTTCACTGGGAAGTGAATTTCGTCATCTCTATTTAGAGTTGTAATTTGAACTCTAGAAAGAAACAAATCCTTCAAGGCCATTAGGGTGTTGACACACAATCTTACCAGTAAAGAGAAAGGCAGCACAGCCAACTGACTGTCTTCTGTTTACTTAGTTTATTGACACTGTTAGTCTCATGGAACTACCACAGCATTTTATAGAGGACACCTTGTTTTACTAATCTTATATCCTACACAAGATCTCCAGAGCATTAAATATTGCTTCTCTCCCCTCAGATGCATCTTAAATACACAAAGAGGGAGAATTTTAAAAATAAAATAAAATAAGGGCTTGTTCTAACAAACTGTAAAGTTCCTGGTAGGTAAAGATCTGTTAATATTCTTTTTGTATCAAATTTGTGAATTTTCCAAAGATCCTTCGGTTCAATAATATGTTTATATTGATCACTCCCCTTTAGTGCATTCTCAAATTCTTTTCACCAGGAATGCTGCTCCTTGACCTATTTTCCTCCTAGAGTGTTTTATATGTTTTCTGGATTTCAGTTTTTTTAAAGACACTTTTCAATATTATTGGCAATTGCAGGTCTTTGATATGCTAATTTGTCCTGATAAATATGTTTTTTAAGTCATTTATTAAATGATGTCGATAAGTAAATTTTATAGAAATTTGACTGGGATTTGAAGTACATTGTTGGCTGTGTTTGAGATTCAAATCTTTAAAAATTACTACTACTACTACTACTATATAATTGGATTGCCATATAATAGGATTGACTGTTCAGACTATAATTATTTCTGCTTAGCTTTATTTTTATTTTTTTTTTGTTTTTTTGCGGTACGCGGGCCTCTCACTGTTGTGGCCTCTCCCGTTGCAGAGCACAGGCTCCAGACACGCAGGCTCAGCGGCCATGTCTCACAGGCCCAGACGCTCCGCGGCATGTGGGATCTTCCCGGACCGGGGCACGAACCGGTGTCCCCTGCATCGGCAGGCAGACTCTCAACCACTGCGCCACCAGGGAAGCCCCTCTGCTAAGCTTTAAAATGTAGATTTTATATTAACTTCCTTATTTCGGTCTATTTCCTCCAAAACAATGAGCTTAGTACAACTGGGTGCTACCATTGCCATATATGGGGAATTGCAGAGAAGACCAGAACGCAAGTCTGCAGAGCTGAACAGACAGACATATCTGGCAAGGAAGATTTATACCTTATAATGTCAGTGTAAATTAGACATGGCTTTAGCAGTAGTGTTGTATTTAGAATGCTGGACTTTGAGTCAGTAGATCACAATTTAAATTCATCACCTGTTTTCCTTTGAGCAAGTGCCTCATTTCTTGGAGCCTTTTTCTTTTTAATACATAGTTGAGAAATTCAGATGCACTCCACATTTGAATGCAGTCAGGGCTGGCTAGATTAGAGAGGGAAAGTGGGCATGCCAGAGTTAAATCTGGAGCTGGAGGTGTCCAAAGGTAGTGGAGACAGCTGTGAGGGCACATCGGTGGGAGATGAGGACCCTCATTACCTGCCACTCTGATCAGAACTTAGTGCCTTAGATCAGAATTGCCAGCAGGAAATCTGCCATGTTGGAAACTGGTCATCCGAAGCCCAGGCTCTTGTAGAGGAACAGAAGGCCAAGGTCTTGAATGGACAGTGCATTTCTGACAGCCCAGATGCTTTCAGTAATGAGTTGGTACAAACTTGACTCAAACACATTGAAGAGGACACACCACAGCTGTGTGTTACTGGAGGCAGCTGTAAGTTTTCCTGCACGTGTAGTTTTTGTCTGTGTGCATACTTGGGATTCTGCGGCCAAAAGACCCAAGACACGTCTCATCCTTGTGTTGTTGTTAATACTCATCCGGACGTCAGGCTGTAGGAAGGAACTCCTGGGACTCTTGTGCGAGGAAGCTGGGCTAATAACATAGCACTCTGTTTTTTAAAAAAATCTACCTTTGAAGGTTTCTGTCAGACAGCACCAGATTTTGCCACATTTGTGCATTTATTTTTTTCTCTTTTCAAATGTAAAAGTTACACAATTCTACTGGACATCTGAGTTTTACATGAAAACTAATTTATAATACAGTTGTAATTTACATTATAATGAATAGATAAAGAATAAGTCTTAGCTTGAAACATTTCTTCACTTTTGTTTCTCTCTGCCTGTATTATTCTTCTTCGGACATCTTCATGGCTGGTGTTTGCACCAGGTAATTTTTTTTTAAAGCCCAGGTAATTTCTTAAATGTTGCCTTCTTTAAGGCCTTCATTGGCCACCCTACTTAAAATTGCAATACCCAACTCCCCTGGCGCTCCTAATTTGGTGATTTACCCCCATTCCATGACATATTTATCTCTGTATAACTTACCATCATCAAACATAATGCATTTATTTATTGTCTATATTTTACCTTACTAAAGTGAAAGCTCTATGAGCACAATTTATCTGTTGCATTCACTGCTATATCCCCAAGACATAGAACAGTACTTAGCAGTATTGAGTAACAGTCATGTATTACATATTCTGTTAAATTAATAAAATGATATAAACAGGAAAGCACCTAATACAAGGACTTTAATAGAATCATAGAGACTTGCTACTCCAGTTGTGGTCCAAGGGCCAGTAACATCAGCATCACATGGGAACTGTTTAGAAATGCAGACTCACAGCTCAACCCCAGAGATACTGAATCAGAATCTGCATTCTAGCCATTTGCAGCAACATGGATGCAACTAGAGACTATCATACTAAGTGAAGTAAGTCAGAAAGACAAAGACAAATACCATATGATATCACTTATATGTGGAATCTAAAATATGACACAAATGAACCTATCTATGAAACAGAAACAGAATCATGGACATAAAGACTAGACTGTTGGTCGCCAAGGGAGAGGGGTGTGGGAGAGGGTAGGAATGGGAGTTTGGGATTAGCAGATGCAAACTGGTATATGTAGAAAAGATAAACAACAAGGTCCTACTGTATACACAGGGAACTATATTCAATATCCTGTGATAAACGATAATGGAAAAGAATATGAAAAAGAATGTGTATATATATATATATATATATATATATATATATATATATATATATGTATATGTATAACTGAGTCACTTTGCTGTACAGCAGTAATTAACCCAACACTGTAATTCAACTACTCTTCAACAAAAAATAAATGTAAAAATAAAAAAGAAGAACCTGCATTGTAACAAACCTCCAGGGGAGCTGCTCATTACAGTTTGGGTAGCAGGTGTAGATTTAAGTACTCAATGAATGTTTCCTGAATCTAAATGCAATATATTAACAGCTGTGGGCTAGCAACATGTAGATCATTATGGCCTTTAAAAATTAACACATTTTAGATTAATGAGCAAAGAAAATCAATGATGGAAAAGTGCATTAGACTATAATTGTTTAACATTCTACTATACACCACATTTTGTTTCACCTGGAAGGTCACACACCAGTAGAATTATTTGAAGGCTATAATCCTCTAATGAAGACTCAAAAGGAGAGATGAGGAAGATAAGGCATATAAATTTAAAAAAATTAAAAATAAAAATCATTTACCATGATTAGTGGAGCTAGCCACCCATCAGTCAGTCAATAAACCTACCAGAAAATGTTTAAAAAGAATTAAGATGGTTAAACAAGAGGATTAAAACACTGTATAGGAGTTCCATATGCTTTTATGTTTTCAACCCTTAGTGCCCTTGGGTTATTTCTAAATCCTGTACATGTAAAAGTACAACAACAGAGACACATTTAGAAAATAAACGTTTTCATCTATCCTACTTGGACTTCTGACTATTTATGCTTTGTATTTGTTCCTAGGAGTACTGAGGGTGAGAAAATAGTAATAATTATAGCGCTCAAAATGGCTTAAATGAATAAAATCAATGAATCAATATGAGGCCTTAGATAATACAGTGGCATACTGCCACTGCCTCCTCGGCAGTTCCAGACTTTTTCCCGGACTCCCTCCCGGCCAGCCGTGGCGCACTAACCCCCTTCAGGCTGTGTTCACGCCGCCAACCCCGTTCCTCTCCCTGGGATCCGACCTCCGAAGCCCGAGCCTCAGCTCCCAGCCCCCCGCCCGCCCCGGCGGCGGGGGAGCAGACAAGCCTCTCGGGCTGGTGAGTGCCAGTCAGCACCGATCCTCTGTGCGGGAATCTCCCTGCTTTGCCGTCCTCACCCCTGTTGCTGTGCTCTCCTCCTCGGCTCCGAAGCTTCCCCGCTCCACCACCCGCAGTCTCCGCCCGCGAAGGGGCTTCCTAGTGTGTGGAAACCTTTCCTCCTTCACAGCTCCCTCCCACTGGTGCGGGTCCTGTCCCTATTCTTTTGTCTCTGTTTATTCTTTTTTCTTTTTCCCTACCCAGGTACATGGGGAGTTTCTTGCCTTTTGGGACATCTGAGGTCTTCTGCCAGCGTTCAGTAGGTGTTCTGTAGGAGTTGTTCCACATGTAGATGTATTTCTGATGTATTTGTGGGCAGGAAGGTGATCTCCACGTCTTACTCTTCCGCCATCTTGAAGGTCTCCTCTCTAGTTAGTCTTAATGACACACTTACACAAGTGATCCATGTATCTGCTATACAAGGATAGAAATATGCAAGAAATTCAAAATTAGGCAATGTGTACTTAATCCTAGAATTTTCTGATCTTACCAGTGAGAAAATTAAGTGATTTTTTTACTAATTAACAATAAATGTAATTTTCCAAATAAGAAATCTGAGTTAAATAATTTCTAGGCTGTGAGACTTAATTATAATCACCTATGAGAATAAAGAATGACTTATTTCACAAGTATTTTACTCATTTTCAATGAGTAACACTGAATGATTAGACAGTGGTTTAACAATGACTTTAACATTAAATGATTAGTCAATTGTTTTTCTTCTCTGTTACGCTGAGGCATCTTTCTGCAAGAAGGATATTGAATATAGAAACAACAAAATGTTGTACCCAAATCAGTCTGTATATTGTAATTTCTTTAGGCCACATTCAAATGTTCCAGAGGTTTTGTCATAATAATATAAAAGTAGTTACTCTCATAGTAAAAGCCATTATGTCCTAATAAAAAATAATAAAAATAATAGAAGTAATATGCCTTATATTTTGGCAGAATAGAATTTTCAATCTTGAAGTACGCTTTCCCCAAGCCAAACTGCTACATCTACTAATTAAATATTAAAATGTATTGGAAATAATAAGTAGAATAATTACTACTGGGATGACATTTCAGAAAACCTATATGGTTTACCTCTGCCGCCATCTTGTTTCTTCCTTCACCCTAACCAGATCAGCTCTAAAGTTGATAGTAGATACTTTTGTTTGCCCGCCCAAACTATTTCCCCCATTTTCTTCTAAGAAATCCCTGTTTCATTCAGGTTCTGCCATTTTCTGCATGACGACATATAGGGTAGACTGGCCCCAATTATAGCCCCAACATTGGTGTTCTGATTGACCTCAGCAAATTATTAAAGGTCTTGCCTCCATTGCCAATGATTGATTTAGGTTTGGTATAGGATGCAGTTCTGGCCACTGAAATGTAAGTGTGTCTACTGGGAGGCTTCTGAGAAAGAAGTTCCTTCTTTTTCAGAAAGATTCAAAGAAAGAGACAATCCCTTTTTCCCACACCCAGGCATCCTATGCCAGGTCTCTCCCCCAACTCTCAAGAGTGTGGAATCATTCTCCCTTGAAGAACCAAGGGACTAGAAAAGGACATGAAATATCAAGGAACCGGTACTGTCTGTGGCCTCCATAGGACAACTTTTCAACTGGGAGCAGCGTGGAGCAGAGCTTCACGGATTCATCAGAGTGCATACTCTTTCCACTGAAATCTGGAAGTCACATGTTCTAGGATTCTAGCACAACAGCACATACAAGAGGAGCAGCTCTCAGACAGACATATGAGGCCTCTATCAATATAGGATGTATATGCTCAAGTGATTACTTGGAGGGAAAACAAAAAAGAGATCTAAGTATATTTGAATCCCAAGTTTGTAGGGCAAGCCATGCTTGTTAAACCTAAAATCTATTTTCGACCAAGCCCTCTCCTCTTGTCTTCAGAACCTTACCTTCTAAATTGGAAGGCAATGCGGGGTAGTGGACAGGACATGGGCTTCAGAGCAAGACAAGTCTGAGGCTGGCTGCCAACTCTCCCATTTATAAGATGCTTCATCTTGTGCTTGTTACTTCTCTGAGCCTGTTTCCTCATATGGGAAAGGGGGAGCTTGATACTGAACTCACAAGGTTGTTATAAGGAGGAAGAGATAACTTATAAAGTGGCCAGCACCTCATTTGGCATATGAGAAAAAGTTAATAAACAGTACTTGTTATAATATGTGAAGCATAATGATGTGTTTCAGTATAATTGGCTACAAAGAGGGAGATTTCTATGCTATTAGTTATTCTCAAGGAAGATTTTTTTTTAATCATGACTATTTTTTAAAGAGCAGTTTTAGGTTCATAGCAAATTGCGGTGAAGGTACAGAGATTTCCATACATACCCTGTCTCCACTCATGCACAGCCTCCCCCATTATCAACATCCCTCACCAGATGGTACATTTGTTCCAATCAGTGAACCTCCACTGACATATCATAATCGCCCAAGGTTCACAATTTACACTCTAGTTTACTCTTGGTGTTGTACATGCTGTGGGTTGAGGAATAATATATAATGACAGGTATCCACAATTATAGTATCATACAGAGTAGTTTCACTGCCCTAAAAATCCTCTGTGCTCCACCATATCTCCTGCACAGCCCAACCCCTGACAATACCTGACATTTTTACTGTTGTCATGTTTTGCATTTTCTAGAATGTCATATAGTTGGAATCATACAGGATGCATACTTTTCAGACTGTCTTCCTTCCCTTTGTAACATGCATTTGAGTTTCCTCCATGTCTTTTCATGGCTTGAGAGCTCATTTCTTTTTTGCACTGAATAATAACTCATTGTCTGGATGTACCACATTTTATTAATCCATTCACCTACTAAAGAGCATCTTTGTTGCTTTCAAGTGTTGGCAACTATGAATAAAGCTTCTATACACATCCGTGTGCACGTTTTTACGTGAACATAAGCTCTCACGTCTTTTGGGTGAATACCAAGGAGGAGTATGGTTTCTGGATCATATGGAAAGGGTATGTTTTGTTTCCTAAGAAACTACCAAACTGTCTTCTAAACTGTTTGTACCGTTTTGCAAACTCACCAGCCAGGAATGAAGCTTCCTGTTGCTCCAACTCCTTACCAGCATTTGGTACTGTCACTCATTCATTGCAATGGATTTTGACTATTCTAATAGATGTGTAGCGGTATCTCACTGTTGGTCTAATTTTCATTTCCCTGATGACATATGATGTGGAGCATCTTCTCATATGTTTATTTGCCATCTGTATATATTTTTTGTGAGGCAGATATTATTTTTCAGTTGGATCATTTGTTTTCTTATTGTTGAGTTTTAATCATTCTTTGTATATTTCAGATGACAGTCCTTTATCAGCTGTGTTCTTAGCAAATATTTTTTCTCATTCTGTGCCTTGTCATCATTTTCTTGACATTGCCTTTCACAGAGCAGAATTTTTTTAAGTTTAATGAAGTCTAGCTTATCAATGATTTCTTTCATGTAAAAAGTCATCGCCACACCCACAGTCATCTTGAGTTCCTTCTATATTATATTCTAGGAGCTTTATAGTTTTGCACTTTACATTTACGTTTGTTATTTACTTTGAGTTAATTTTGTGAAGTGTATAAGGTCTGTCTAGACTCTTTTTTTTTCCTTTTCTGTACGTGCTTGTCCAGTTGTTTCAGCACCATTTGCTGATCAAGGAATATTTTTAAACGGAATTTTTTGAGTGACTGATGGGGGTCACTGTCAAGTCCTTTATATAGTGGAAAGCTCATATTTAATACATGTAAAAAACAAGCAAATTGGAAGGTAAGAAGTAAAACTGTCACTATTTGCAGATGGTATGATACTCATATACAGAGAACCCTAAAGACTCCACACAAAAACTATTCACACTAATAAATGAATTAGGCAAGGTAGCAGGATACCAGATGAATATGCAGAAATCTGCTGCATTTCTTTACATTAACAATGAAATATCAGAAAGAGAAAGTAAAAAAATCTTGTTTAAAATTGTGTCCAAAAAAAAAAAAACACCTAGGAACTAGCCACTATGGAGAAAACTAATTTGTTGTGTCTAATCCCTTTTGGACTCTGCTTCTTTGCAATCTTTTTAATTATTTCTAGTCCTCCTTCTTCTGGTCTCCTACCCATTTATTGCAATTGTCTGTAATTGTCTGCTTATGAATCCTTATGTGTCTTCCCACTAGAATGCAAGCTACATGAGAGCAGAGATCATGACTGCCTTGTTTCCTGTTGTTTCCCCCAAGTGAGCACAACACATCAAGCATACAATAAAGCATATTATATGAATGAAAGTATTCAGTGTATAAATCAGAAATGACTCATTGCCTGCATCCATGAATAAGTAAACTGATCTGTTAGGATGAAATTAGGAAGGATGTGTTTCTTCTCAGACCCTATTCAGTTTCCCTAACATGTAATTTACAGACATGGAAAATAGTTTTTTAAAGAATAATTCGGAAATACAGTGAAAGCATGAAGAAGTCAAATATAACGTTGAGAGAAATAAGGTAATCTAAGATCCCTAAATATGTCACTTCTTCACCTGACCACGAGAGATCCCGCCACACTGCGAACTGGACAAGTAAAGCCCTTCCGGGTGCAAACCCCCCAGGATTGTTAGCACTAATTATCACCACATGTGGTTAAATACACATGCTTTATTCAATTCAGCAATGCCACAAGGTGATTAGCCTTGTTTCTATGGCACTGGTAAAGAAATTGAGGCTCAGAAAAATCAGCAACTAGATCAAGGACATACTGCAAGTAACTGGTGCAGTGGGTGTTTATATCCACGTTCACCCAACCCCGGCGCGGATTCTGTTTCTCTCAGGCCCCTGTGTGAACAGACAAGCTATAGCCACGATGATACACGCAGAAGTAGGAATGCAACCATCTCAAAGGGAGTGAATTTCTCCTGTTAAATTGAAAATGGAATGAGTGAAACTATGTGTTACACAGGCAAACTGTAGGTAGCAAAGGCAATGATACACATTTTCAGGGAACTAAAACAATTCTGGAAGATTGAAGGAAACTGTTTCACTAGTCTTCCTCTCTGATTTGATTACCTTAAGTTTCCAGCTCTTTCGTAGAGACAGACAACCAACTTAATAATTTACTGGGAGCTGTTGTAACTTATAAGTTAGTCTCTGGGATTGAAACAGCAATCATATGTACCTTTTATCCACTAAGATAAGCTCTTCATTCTCAGTTGGGAGTTTGTGTCAGCAATCATTTAGATCATGCAAATATAAGATTTGCTGATGTGAGCAAATTCAAAGCTGCCTAATTGCATCAAATTTTTAAGTGAAAAGCGTCTTCTTCACAACTCTCAAATACAATCAAGGAGGGGGCTAAGTACAATTTAAACACTCTTTTCTGCAGCTCTTTGGTGACAAAACTGCTGACCTGGTTGTTCTTTCATCAGCTTATGCTGAACCCAAAATGAAGAAAATAAAATACAAATTTTGAATCTTTATGTAGACATCCAGATGACATATTCTGCAAGGAAGGCAGTTTTGAATAATAAAAACTTTTGTACAGACTCACATTTCATCATGTACAAAAGCTTACTTCAAACATTATGCAGCAGGAGACTGAATGTTCTTTCCCAGATGTAGCAAATTGTTTGGGATGACCCATCCCTGAAATCTGCTATGATCAGTAAATGGAAAATGACTTTTCATTACTTTCCTAGGTTTCTCTTTTCAAGAAATCAAGTCTACAAGGGTACTTATTAATTATTATACTACGTCTATATTTCTCTGACCACCCTAAAATAAGATGGCAAAATACTTTTGCTCTATAAATGAGAAAAGTAAACTAATGGATCCATTGAAAGTGCTATTAGAGACTTAAAAAAACCCAGAACGGATATCTTATGTGAAACTCAATTATCTTCACTTCAAACAGAAGATAGATGCCATTAAGTTTAAATTCATGCCATTAAGTTTAAATTCCTTCAAGAGTCTTTCTCTATAACCCCAAATTTAACATTTCTCTTATTCTTGAAATGAGTTGTGTTAAAACAGGCTCTCTCAAAAGCTAAACATCCTTCCTTTCTTTCTGGTGTATCTCTCAAATTTTTCCAAATAGTACTCTCTCCTATCTAACTTTGATTCCTCTCTTCTCATTCATTTCTCATCCTATTACCTTCTAGTTCCTGTATTTATCACTTCACTGAAATTGATCTTGCTAAAGTCACAAAAGTTCTCTGATTTTTAAATCCAAGGGCCACTCTTTGGTTTTCAGCTTAATCTTTATAATACCACCATTCAGCCAGAATTTCCTCCTGGATTTCCTGGATAGCTTTGGCTGTTCCTTCTCTTTCCATTCATTCTAAAAAGATTTATTAAATGGCTACTCTGTCCATCATTGTACTAGACACCAAAGGAAAATAGACTGACGAATGGTCCCAACTGTTTCAGAGCATAAGTGAAAATCTACTATAAAGTTATTAAAATATAAAATGGTGTAAGTGCTATAAAGGCAGTATGTACAATGGTCATGGAAGCAAGGAAGAATCAATTTCTGTTTCCTTTATGATATCTAGTTCCTCTTCATGTTAACATTCACTTTCACATCTTCAATATTCATTTATTTTACGAGGCTTACTAATGTTTTTGTCTTCCTCTCAGCACACTTAACCGATAAATATGTATTTACAACTGTTATTTAACAGTACCACTTGGAATGTTGTAGTCATCTTAAAGGGAACATATGATTCTTGATTTTTTAGAAAACAAATATAACTCTTATCAAAGTATAAATATAAGGAAATTTCTTCTGTATAAAATTCAATCCTATAAACATAGCAAACTTAATGGAGAAACAGAATATTTCCATTCACACAAGGGAAAGAAAACAAGAGTAAATACCATTATTGTTAATTTTTTAAATATAAATTTATTTATCTATCTATCTATTTATTTATTTTTGGCTGTGTTGGGTCTTCGCTGCTGCCCACGGGCTTTCTCTAGTTGTGGAGAGTGGGGGCTACTCTTCGTTGCGGTGTGCAGGCTTTTCATTGGGGTGGCTTCTCTTGTTGTGGAGCACAGGATTTAGGCATGCAGGCTTCAGTGGTTGTGGCACATGGGCTCAGTAGTTGTGGTTTGTGGGCTCTAGAGCACAGGCTCAGTAGTTGTGGCACACGGGCTTAGTTGCTCCGCAGCATGTGGGATCCTCCTGGACCAGGGCTCAAACCTGTGTCCCCTGCACTGGCAGGTGGATTCCCAACCACTGTGCCACCAGGGAAGTCCCAAGAGTATATACCATTATTGTTCATTTTAAATGTCCCTAACAGATCCTAAACATTCCAAAAGAAAAAGAAAAAATGCACAATTTGAGTGTGAAGGAATGAAACTGAAAGTGTCAATTGAAAACCTAGAGGAAACAAGAGAAGTCAGCAAATTACCAAATTCAAGAGCAACATACAAATATTATCAACTGTCATATCCCAAAAAAGTATTGGAAATTTTCAGTCAAAATAGCAAAAATAATGAAATGGTGAAGAACATTCCTAAAAGATGGAAATTCTTATGCCAATATTAGTTCTCAATTTTAGAAATACTTTGTATTTATGGGAGGAAGGCCAAGGTGGCAGAGTAGAAGGAACTTGAGCTCACCTCCTCTCGTGAACACCAAAATCACAACTAACTGCTGAACAACCATCGATAAAAGACTAGAACCTACTAAAAAAGATCTTCTACAATTAAAGAAATACTTTGTACTTGTGGATTGAAATACTCAGTATAGTGACTATGTCATCCCTTCTTAAATTAAGCTATAAATTAAATGAAACCACAATTAAAAGTTTAATTCAATTTTTAAACTATAACAAAATGAGTCTCAAGTTTTATATTGGAAGATAAATACAACCAAATAGCCAGCATTTTTTTAAAAGAAGAATAGAATATTCTGTGCTAGTTTTAAAAACATACAATAATTCTTTACTAATCTAGGACTGTGATATTGACATGACGATGCCAATACAAGTCAATTCAAAATAAAGGGTCGGGTTGAGAAGAGAGGAGAGAGAGAGAAAGAGAGAGCAGACTGTCAAGCAAGCTTAGGATAAATATGGAATTTCAAGTCAATGAGAAAATAATGGAATAGTTAATAAATAATGTTTTTCAACTATCAATTTGAGAGGGAAAAGCAAGGTTAATCCCTACCTCACACTATATATAAAAACATTAGATATGGATTAGAATGTTAGCAAAGCCAGGCCTCCCTGGTGGTGCAGTGGTTGAGAGTCCGCCTGCCGATGCAGGGGACACGGGTTTGTGCCCCGGTCTGGGAGGATCCCACATGCCGCGGAGCGGCTGGGCCCGTGAGCCATGGCTGCTGGGCCTGCACGTCCGGAGCCTGTGCTCCGCAACGGGAGAGGCCACGACAGTCAGAATGTTAGCAAAGCCACTTAAATTAATAAAATATTTTTATTTTTAATATGAGTGGGAAAAGTCTTTTGAAGAAAGGAATGAAATTCAAAAGAATAAAGGAAAACATTTGCATAAGCAAATGTAGAATTTGGATCATGAAGCTACCATGAACAAGGTTAAAATATAAGTGACAAATATCTATGAAGTACATATAAGGATACATTTCATATTAATATAAAGACTTTCTACAAACCACCATGAAAAATAAAACCAAGCAGGAAACCAGTAGAATAAAGTACAAAGGATGTGAGTGGACAATTCAACTGAAAGGAAACAGCAGCAATAAGGAAAAAACCCAGTGGAAATGGTCAATGAACATCCAAAAGGATGCTTTGTCTCACCACTTATCAGGGAAATCTAATTAAAACCAGAGAAGCATATTTAGCATCCACCTTCTGCTGACTGACATGAATTAATATTTGTTTACAAATATTGATAGTATTAGTTTTATATAGTTTATGAGTCATGCTCTTATAGGAGCATAATAGAGTGTGAAAACTAAAACTTGGACACCATTTGAACTCAGAATTTCACCTCCAGAATCTACCTTAAAGCAATAGTACATGTATCTACAATGACATTTTTATGGAAATATTAGGTATTACAATTAGAAAATATACTGGGAAAAGAAGTCTACTTATAACATGACATATAAAATGCTAAAAAATAAGCCTACAAGGAAATCTATCCCTTGTGATTTCAATAAGGTAGAAGAAAATCTAAAAGTTCATCAAAGAAAGTTGATCAAAAAGAAAGATAGCTACAAAAATGATGATACATAGCCAGTTAGAGGGAGGGAGGGAGGGAGGGAGAGAGGGAGAGCGAGAGAGCGAGAGAGAGAGAGAGACAGAGAGACAGAGAGACAGAGAGAGGGAGGGAGAAATCTTTCCACATAAGGATGTATAGATACTATAATTCCCATATATAGAATTAAATTGTCTAACCATGATATCCATGGAAAATAATTCCTGAAGCTAAGGATTATGTGCTACTATGAAACTAAAGAGTGCAATTCCAGGGACCAGGAGTGAGTGGGAAGGAGGAAAGGCCAATCCCAGGATGCAGGATGCCATTTGGTGTTAAAGTGGCTGGGTCTCTAGGGACATTATTCCCAGAGAAAGAACTCAGAATAGGATCTCTGAGAACAAGATCCTGGGGAGAAAGGCAGGTTTTATTCATGAACGCTCACCTTCCCCATACCCAAGTTTTGCCTCAAAGGCATCAATCCCTCTGCCTTCCTTAAATATACGTGTGGGCACTTAGAGAGACCTGCTTCCATGGAGGCATTAACAAGGAAGCCCCGAGGTAGAAGGTGAGAGGGTTGCAGTGGGCAGGAGGCTAGCACTGCTGGGTTATGTCTTCATGAGTTGGTGGTCATCTACACAGAACCAGCTGTTTCCTCAAAGTCTCAGTCAGGAAACCAGTGGCCAATGGCCCAGGGGAAAATGACGCTGAGGGGACCATAATGGCACACAAGATCTTTCCAATACATTAACATGTATGTTGGGGGTAACATGATCACCCAACTTTTAACAGTGTTTACCTCTAAGGAGGAGAATGGATGTGGAAAGAGAAGGTGGAACACATCTTGCTTTATATATTGATAATTTTGAACTGAATTACTTTTTAAGATGTTTTTTACAATTACAATTGCAAAAGACAATTATGATATTTTACATATTCAGATGCCTAAAGGTAGGAACAATTAGGTTAGCTTTAATTAACAAGTCAGTATATCTAAAACTTAATTTACCAAATCACTCACCACCCTATGTTTTCTAGGTTACCGGCATCACCATAGAACCAGCTTCTAAAAATAAAAAAAACTTAGTAATATTCTCAATTCCCCTCTTTCTCTTTCACTCCACATGTAGTCAGTAACCATGAACACTGAACTATCAAACAAACCTACAATGGGTGAAAGCAGATATCTGCAAAGTCACATAAATGAGCCAGACCAGCTCCCGGTTTCAGCAGACTGTCACTGGATATATGTATTTACATATTTTGAGAAACAGTGAGTCACTCAGAAAGGAGTGGCCCTGATCAAGAAAGAGATAGAAGTGTCTTGACTTTTCTATTCCACAGTTTTCCCATCTGGAAAATGGAGCCTAACAACAGTATCTGTCCCATAGAAACAGGAAAAACAGAGGGTAACAGTGGCAGTGTTCTGCCTATAGTATCCAGAAGAAACTATATCCTGATCAACGCTCATGTCAGGTATATTTCAATTACAACAGCTACAATCACTACCATTACCATCCTGATTACAGGTTTCTCCAGGCACTGGAGCAGTAGTTTTAAACCATACACACACACAAACACATCACAAGAATCCAGTAGGTTAGTATGATTTTCATTTTACAGATGAGGAAACTGAGTCCCTGAGATATGAAATATTTTGGTCAAGACCAAGCAGTTACTACAAGGTGAAGCCAAGATTCAACCACCATTGTGTCTGACTTCAAACTCTGTTCTTCAATGGCTGCTCCAGGCTAATTATTTTAGCATGACTGATCAGCATTTTTTAGTCCGGACGCCAAATTACCTTGGTATGGACAAATAACGTCGAATTCCCAAGTCTAAAAAGCTAAGAAACAGATCCTGGAACTTGTTTACCTCAAAGATGTTCACACCATACTGGGGTTTGATGGATGCCAGCTGCTTTCACACATGCAGTAGTGTCCTATTCACTCCCAGTGCAAAAATGATGATTTTAACTGTCCAGGAGTAGTGGTTAAAAGGTGGACTTTGGAGTCAAAGACTCCCTGTAACTAAATCCTGTCTTCACCATTTACAGACTGTATAACCTTGTGCCTCCGTTTTCTCATTTGTTAATGGGGCCTACTAGTAATCTCTACCCATAATGTTGATATGAAGTTGAAAAGAGTTAATTTTTGAGTTGGAGCAATTACTGGTACATAGTAAGCACTTAGCCTAATAATTAGTTTCTATTATCATCATCCCCTCTGTAAATGGTTCTCCAATTTCTTTGTATAGTTTATTTACTCTCTTCTCAGGGCAGTGACCCTGTCTCTGTCAAGGTTACTTACATTCTATTGAAATAGAAATATATCCATCTACCCTCCTATATTATGAGATCCTCAAAGCAGGGAATTGATGCTTATTGTGTTTTGTACTCTCAGCACTCAACACAGTCGCTGGAATGTACTAGGTTCTACACAAACACTGCGGGGATATTGAGCAAGTGGAATGCGATAGGCTGTTCCCCTTCTTTCGCCTACCTCAAAACTCCTCAACCTTCAGTGTCAGCTCGAGTTCTTCCCTTCCTGATTATTCCAATGTTCATCACTAGATTGCTTTGCCATCTAGTCTTTGTTCATATGTAGTCACGCCATTCTACATTTTCAAATGATTGGAGGTAGCTAATTTGTAAAGCTTTCTTTAAAAATACACATGACCGGGGCTTCCCTGGTGGCGCAGTGGTTGAGCGTCCACCTGCCGATGCTGGGGACACGGGTTCGTGCCCCGGTCTGGGAAGATCCCACATGCCGCGGAACGGCTGGGCCCGTGAGCCATGGCCACTGAGCCTGTGCGTCCGGAGCCTGTGCTCCGCAACAGGAGAGGCCACAACAGTTAGAGGCCCACGTACCAAAAAAAAAAAAAAAAAAGAATAAATAAAGGACTAAAATGGGTTTTCATTAAAGACCTTCTTTAAGTGAATATTTTTAGGCTAAGTTACGCATTGTTATTCTGAGATCTGATTATCTTGATTTAGAAATAAAGTCAATTATCTCTATCCAATGACAATAGGGTAGGAATACTAAATTTTCTCACTCTGTTTGTCTTACTATAAAGCTTACATAAGGCCATTACAAATAAACATCAATAAAGTAATAATATTCAGGGGGAAAAGTCTAGCATTTTGTTTGTAAATTGAAGCACTGCTTTCTTTCTCATCAAAATTTGAACATGTCATTTTCTTTGAACAAATGTGCCTATTTCCTGGCTGGGCTTCACAGGGCTAAGAAAACTCCAGGGTCTGCAATTTTAAAGAAATCTAGTGGACCACTCATCCGGATTTTTAAAGAAATGAATTATTATGGGGAAGGCTTTGGGGAGGAAAGAGAGACAACTTTGACTGGAGTAGGAACAGACTACTTGAAGTGAATATAGCCTCGAAGAGACAATGGGAGCCAGGTCCTCAGTAGATCTCTTTTGTGATTCCAGTTATTCCAAACAGCTCCTCTGGGTAGACCAATGTGATAATTTGTGGAGAACTGTGCTGGAGGGTGGGGACAGTTGGTGGCATCTGGGAGAGAGGAGTTTAGAAGAGAAGACCTCCCTGGACACTTAATTATTGGTCATCCAAACATATGAACCTACTTCAGTCCATTGGCAAATGAGATGAGCTATTGACTAGCAGGATAATCTGAGATACTCTACAGCCATTAGAAGCTTGTTTGACATCTCATGCTTCACGAGAAGTAGTAATATAGCTAATCCAAGTGCCAGACTAGCCAGGGGAAGCCTATCACCTCTCTGTATCCTGTGCTGAGATCCCACTCCAGTATTCTGGTAGGAACTAGGACAACTGCTCTGGTTACAAAGGCCCAGGTCATGACGGGCATGCCATCTTGTATATTCAAAAGGCATGTGCTATACTTTCCTTTCGTTGTACTAAATATGTATGAGGCAAATTTTAGAAAGATACTTTGTGAACTTCAACAGTCACATGTTTACTATCTTTCCTCTTTCTTTCATGTTCTACCTGTTTTCTTTCTATAGCAAATATTCTTTGATTATATGCATCTTAGCTCTGATTTTTTTTTTTTTTTGCTGTACGTGGGCCTTTCACTGTTGTGGCCTCTCCCATTGCGGAGCACAGGCTCCGGACACGTAGGCCCAGTGGCCATGGCTCACGGGCCTAGCCGCTCCACGGCATGTGGTATCTTCCCGGACCGGGGCACGTACCCATGTCCCCTGTATCAGCAGGCGGACTCTCAACCACTGCGCCACCAGGGAAGCCCAGCTCTGATTTTTAACAACCTCTATCTTAATGTTAGTCCTCATTTACGTTATTTTCATTTTCTTGATTGACATGAAATTTTGCTTCAAGTGCTTTTTAATATACAGATTAATTTACATTTTATCTTACCTAATCTTTCAATCACTGACTGCCTTTATAAATTTAGATGTGTGTGTATTAATGAACAGTAGCATTTTAAGTTGACAGATTTTGATTTTTTTGTTTTTTGATTTATTTTGTTTCAATATAGCAAAGGCCATTCATTGACTGCCTTCTGTAAGTTTTATTTTTTTAATAAATTTATTTATTTATTTATTTTTAGCTGTATTGGGTCTTTGTTGCTGCGCACGGCTTTCTCTAGCTGTGGCGAGCGGGGGCTACTCTTCGTTGTGGTGCGTGAGCTTCTCTTGTTGCGGAGCATGGGCTCTAGGTGCCCAGGTTTCAGTAGTTGTGGCTCGCGGGCTCTAGAGCGCAGGCTCAGTAGTTGTGGTGCATGGGCTTAGTTGCTCCACGGCATGTGGGATCTTCCTGGGCCAGGGATCGAACCCGTGTTCCCTGCATTGGCAGGCAGATTCTTAACCACTGTGCCACGAGGGAAGTCCCTGTAAGTTTGGTTTTATAAACTATGCAAAGAAATATACATCTTATGGTTTTCAAGAAATCTTGCACCCTGAGATTAAACACATTCCATAAAAACAATGAAGAGTCGTGCAATTGAGAAAAGAAATAAACCTAGAGCTGTAATCTAATTTCCATTAAAAGTTCAGATCAGCACATAGGACATATTTTTAAATTTCACCCTGATTTTTCCTTTGGTCTTTTCTCTTGAATTCTATTACATTTTTAGTTAATTAACTATAATTATATAATATATTAAATGATTTAATTGCAATAAATCTCCTCCTACATTCTGAATTGACACAGGCTACATTGAGAGTTACATGTCTTCTTTATGCTCATCAAAACATTGCCTTAGTATTTGTAGTGTTGACTACCAGTGATTTTTTTTTTTATGGTTATCCTTTCATTTGATCATGAAGATGACAAGCTACCTACACAAAAATGTGTGTCAGGTTAAAAACAGTGGAGGGTAGAGTTGTGATGCATTGATGATTTCCTTCTAGATTTGTAGGGCCACAGTCCTAGAGCTAGGACTCAGCAATGCTCAGGGAAAATAATGCAGGGCAAAGTCTATTGCTGAATCTGTCCAAATCAAATATCCAAAAGGAAGTTACCAGGCTGCGGGAAGTGAGCCTGCTACATCAATTCTTATGGTTAAAAAGAATTATTGGAATATACTGACAAGCAGAAACAAGGTAACTAGATGAGTAGAAAGTTAAAGTGGAAGACTATAAAGACAAGGATGGATTATAAGTACACGGATCACATAGCTAGAAATGAGTTTACAACAAAAGAAGCACTGAAAATGAGCAAGGCGGTGTGTGCTTGCAAGGGAGTTTTCGGGAAGCAGTGGCATGAACGAACCTTTGTAATATCACAAGGATTTCCACAGGTAAAGACAAAAAGTTAAAGGATTTCAGGCTGAGGGAATAGCGGGATCAAAGGTGTAGAGGCCTAAATGTGCATAACCAGTTCACAACATAAAAAGTACTGGAAATTAAAGAAAAAAGCTAGAGAGTTAGCATCACGTCATTAGAAGGGACTCAAAATCCTATACTGAAGGACAAATTCTGTACAC
The DNA here is from genome assembly GCF_003676395.1 of Aethalodelphis obliquidens. Lineage (NCBI taxonomy): Eukaryota > Metazoa > Chordata > Mammalia > Artiodactyla > Delphinidae > Aethalodelphis > Aethalodelphis obliquidens. The sequence goes on from NW_020837968.1 coordinate 9,228,743, forward strand.
AGCCTGGGACCATCACAAATTCCTGAAAGAATGGAATGAGTACCACTCCCATATAATTTAAGAAATAAACTTTGGAAATAGAGAAAAGAGTAAACAGGAGAGGTAAGAGCCTCGAGGCAGAATCATCATAAGATTATACTATAGTAGACTAAGGGGAAAAGCTAAGAACCAATGACAATGGAAATGGAAAGGTAGCAGTAAATATAATAATGATAACAATAATGATAATACAAATTACTAAACTTAAAGAGCACTTTTAATGTGCTGGACTCTGCTACAGGAACTTTATATGTATTAACTCAATGCAATTTCTTTGCAATAACACTATAGTTATGTACCATTATTATTCCCATTGACACCATGAGAAAACTGTGGTACAAATAAGTAACTTGTTTAAGTTCACGCAGCTAATAATGAATGAAGGACAGAAGACAGGAGAGGTGATATACATATAGGGAGACAATTCTTTATGGGTTTGTATTTCTGCATATTTTGAGCTCAGAGACACTTACTCTTTTTGTCTGTGACTATCTTTCAAGAGGATTTTACTTCCACCTTCTTGGAAGACAGAGATGGTGTCTCTCACCAGGCCAAAGAGTCGGTAGTTTTGCTTGCAAACCCCTTATAAAAGATTTGTTCTCCATAAGGTCAGTGTTCCTCAGCTGTGAAATAAACCCACTGTTTGTGCAGCATCCGTGGGTTTCCTCTGCACCACACCCATTGGACTGAGTCCTCAAAGGGAAAGGATGTGAACACAAAAATCATACTGCCTGCTGTCCCATGAGTAACAAAGTCGTTTTTCTCTAACCCTCGAGTCCTATGTCTTCTGCCAGCATCCGTGAAATTGCAGGCTAACTTGTTAGCTTATAAATAAGATAACGATCTCAGACCTTTCAGAGTTCTTTACAATATGGTAATTTATTTTCTGATTACATGGATAAGAAATATAAGAAATTATGAAGAACACTGAAATTTTCTTCCATGGTTATTTGGAGGATCATGCTCCAACAACACTAGGAAACATACAAATAGGAACATATTTGTGGAGAAGACAAATTTTTTTGTACATGTTTAGTGTGGGGTGCTATTAGGATATTTTTGAAAATAGTATCAACTAAGTAGATTGTTCTGGAAAACAAGAGGGATGTCACATCTAAAAATATATATTGGGTAAAAAAAATAGCACAGAAATAAAAGCTGAAACCATATAAATAGCTAAAATTATTCTTAAATAGAGATTATAGAGAAATAATGGCTAAAAAAATGTTGAAAAAAAGACATCAAAGCATGGGCAAATTAGGATGTAAAGTAGGATAAATCAGGGAAATAGAAGAAAAACAGAGAGCAGAGTGATATAGAGGTGAAGAGGGAAGAGTATTTTACAGGGAAGGATAAGATATTAAAGTCAAGTAAAGTGTGAAGTTTGAGGAGGATGTGGATAGAAGAGGTAAGTGGCACTGGTGTTCTCTTTCTCTTTTTTGGGGTGCCGTCTGTGTGGAGATTATGAACATGGCAGGCAGATGGTCTTGAAGGCATGTCTTGGTTGAAATAAACCAGTGAACAAAGTAACAGTAAGAAATTTCCCTAGATAGGCTCAAAGTATACTTTTAGGGAATCCAAAAGGGTAATATTCTGAATTCCAGATAGATTTCAGTACAAAAATAATACATCCTTGTGTTGTTTCAGAAACAAGACAAATGCCAAATATTGCCATTTTTATTCAACACAATAGTGAAAGTCCTAGCCAGAGCAATGAGGCAAGAAAAATAAACTACATCGAAACTGGAAAGAAAGAAGTAAAACTGTCACTTTTTGTAGATGCCATGGTATTATATAGAGAGAACTCTAAAGACTCCATCAACAATTGTTAGAACTAATAAACAAATCTGGTAAAGTTGCAGGATCAAAGTAAATACACAAAAATCTGCTGCATTTCTATACACTAACAATGAACCATCAGAAAGAGAAATTAAGAAAACAATCCCATTTACAATTGCATCAAAAAGAATAAAATACTTAGGAATAAATTTAACCAAGAAGGTGAAAGACCTGTACAATGAAAACTATAAAACACTGATAAAAGAAATTGAAGAAGACACAAATAAATAGAAAGACATTCTGTGCCCATGGATTGGAAGAATTAATATTGTTAAAATGTCCACAGTGCCCAAAGCAATCTACAGATTCAGTCTAATTCCTATCAGAATTCCAATGGCATTTTTCACAGAAATAGAACAAAATCTTTAAAATCTTTAAGGAATCATAAAGGACCTCAAATAGTCAAAACAATTTTGAGAAAGAACAAAGCTGGAGACATCATGCTACCTTGATTTCAAACTATATTACAAAACTATAGTAATTAAAACAGTATGGTATTTGCATAGACACAGACACATAGATCAATGGAGCAGAATAGAGAGCCCAGAAATAAACCCACATGTATATGGCCAATTAATATAGAACAAATGAGCCAAGAATATACAATGTGGAAAGGAAGGTCTCTTCAATAAATGGTGTTGGGAAAATTGAACTGCCACTTCCAAAAGGATGAAACTGGACCACTATCTTACACCATACACAAAAACCCACCCAAAATGGATTAACAACTAGAACATAAGACCTGACACCATAAAACTCTTAAAAGGAAACATAGGCAGTAAGCTCCTTGACACAGGTCTTGGCAATGATTTTTTGAACCTGATACCAAAAGCAAAAGCAACAAAAGCAAAAATCAACATGTGGGACTACATCAAATTAAAAGGCTTCTTTCTGCTCAGCAAAGGAAACCACTAAGAGAGTGAAAAGGCAACCTACTGAATGGGATAAATATTTTCAAGTCATATATCTATTAAGGGGCTAATATCCAAAACACATGAATAACTCATACAATGCAATAGCTAAAAAACAAATAATCTGATACCCAAATGGGCAGATCTAAATAGACATTTTTCCAAAGAAGACATAAAGATGGCCAATAGGTACATGGAAAGGTGCTCTACATCATTAATTATCAAGGAAATGCAAATCAAAACCACAATGAGATATCACCTCACACCTGTCAATTTATTAAAAAGGCAACAAATAACAAATGTTGACAAAGATGTGGAGAAAAGGGAATCCTCATGCACTGTTGGTGGGAATGTAAACTGATGCAGATATTATTGAAAACAGTATGGAGGTGCCTCAAAAAATGAAAAATACAATTACCGTATGATCCAGCAATCCCACTTCTAGGTATTTAACAAAGAAAATAAAAATATTAACTCAAAAAGATATATACACCTCCATGATCATTGCAGTATTATTTACAATAGCTGAGATATGGAAACAACCTAAGCATTATTCGACAGATGAATGAATAAAGAAGATATTATATATGAAGATTATTCAGCCATAAAAAAAAAGAATGAAATCTTGCCCCACATGGACCTCCAGGGCATTATGCAAAGTGAAATAAGTCACATAGAGAAACACAAATACCATAAGATCTTATATATATGTGGAATATAAAGAAATACATACATAAGCTCATAGCCTTGCAAGTTAAGTACTGCTTCGATTCATGGTTTACACTGGAATTTTTTCTCCCCATGGAACGTAAGTAAAACTTAGCATCTGTCACCAATAAATGGTAATACTAAATGTTTTTGTTAATTTATTACCAAATACCACCACTACGAGGTTGGTCCTTCCCAACCTGCTCCTTACCCTGTTTTTTATATTTAAGAAAAAAACTTTGTAATGCTTGTGATTCCATTTGGGCAAAATTCTGAAGATACATACAGAAAGCAGACTGGTGGTGGGACTGGGGACATGGATGAACTGTTTCTGTTTGGGTTCTTTTTTTATGGCCGCACCGCACCATACGGCATGGAGGAATCTCACTCCCCTGACCAGGGATGGAACCACACCCACTGCAGTGCAAGTGCGGAGTCTTAACCCCTGGACCACCAGGGAAGTCCCCCTGTTTCTGTTGTTTTTTAGTTTAAATAAACTGATTTATGATAGAAAGAAGGAAGGAAGGAAGGAAGGAAGGAAAGAAAAAGAAAGGGAAAGAAAGAAAATTTATCTGAACTTTGAAGCTCCAAACAGCACACAGTTGTCCCTTGGTATCCAAGGGGGATTGGTTCTAGGACCTGTGCAGATACCAAAATCTGTGGATGTTCAAGTCCCTTACATAAACTGGTAAAGTACAGCTGGTCCTCAGCTCTACATGAGGAACCAGCAGACACCGAGGGCCAACTACTGCATTCTTGAACGATGCTCTTATTTCCATGGAGCCTTATGACGAATATGATTCAAGGAGAAATATTAGTCAATTCTTTCTACATATACTTAGCAGTGTCTGTTATTTTCCAGACACAGTGCTGGTACTAAGGATACAAAACTGAATGAAATACAATCCCTCTCTCGAGGAGATGTAAACCACCATGCCTCATATAATGGAAATTGCTGTATTACTGACCAAATGAGGATACTGTGAAATCATAGAGAATTCTCTCACTTCTGAGGGTCTGCATAGATTTCTCAAAGGAGTTGCTGCTTGCATTAAATCTTGACTCTTCGAGAAAGAACAGAGTAGGAAAAGCATTCTAAGCCACAGTGATGACATCTGGAAAGTGTCACCAGCTATAAGAGAGGTGACACTCAAAAAATTAAATTCTCAATAGCTAGTAGGAACTTTCACTGTAATGTGACACAGATAGAAGGTAAAAGTTGGGAGGTTGGTCAGATACCCAAACATGCCAGGTCTAGTATGTTCTGTTCAGAAATTAGAAATTTCTTCAACAGGTGCTGAGTAACCATTATTTTTTTGTAAATAGGGAAATAAAATAAGGTTTGCACTTTGGAAAGATCACTCTGACAGCAACATGGAAGGGGAGTGAGAAAAACAGCAGAAAGAAGAATTAGAATGTGACTCTAACAGTCTACATGACAGATAATAAAAGACAAAGCTGAGCATTAGCGTGGAACTGGAGGGGTATGCAGGTTTGAGAGGTTTTCAGGAGTTAGTACCGGTAGGATGTACAACTAATAGCGTATAGGGAAGAAGGAGGTCCCAGTATGGAAAAGAGCCAACTACTGGCTTGTCAAATTAAAGAAATGTCTTTCTATTCCTACTTAACCAACTACAAAAACTATAAGATATAGATGTTGAAATTTATCAAATCCCTTTCCAATTTGGAGGGGATATTACGGATTTTCATCTTTGTCTTGGCGATGTGATTAACTGCATTAATAAAGGTACTAATATTGAATTATACTTAGTATTACCAGAATAACCCCACATACTCATGGTTAACTTTAATTTGTCACACATTCGTTGTCAGAGCCATCATTTAAGCTAAGCATCTTTAATGATGATACCTGTAATGTAATGTTCCCTTCTCATATTATAGACATTTATTTTCCTGATTGTCACTAATTTCATATGAAAAAAATTACTTACAAAACCACATTTCATTACCATATTGAAAATTATCAAACATGTAATGAAGAAATTTATAAAGATATATACATATATATGTATGTTATATTTGCCTGTCTCTCTATATATACATATATATATATCCAGATGTGTTATTATACACTGAATTAGCAAAACTTATTTCTAATATGCTGCAGAAGGAATAAAATATAGAACAATCTCTTTTAATGTTATATATGTGCTTTCTTTCTCTCTAAAGTACTAATTTTGACTGCTATAGCTGTTTTCCCAACTCTCAAAAAGCATTTGACGCTGAAGATTGGAGTATCCTGAGAATTGTGTGTGTGTACACACATGTACACATACATACACGTATATGTATATGACTATATATTGAGATTATGCAATTGTTAATTACACTGCTTGCATCTTCCTTTAAGTCTCTTCCCTGACAGAGAGTAGAGAATGTTGTCAGATTTCTTATTCCTTAAACAATATAAACGGCAATTCGGATACGGAAACAGGTTTTCCGTGTTGCATCTGACAAACTAAAGAGTTCGTTGGGAAAGTTATAATATGAAGGAGTAACCTTTGTCCCTCTCTGACTTCTTAAAATTTTCAAGTGCCTTTACTCATTACAAACTTGTTGGATCTTCTCCACATGTGGAAATCTAAATTTCACCCCAGGGGTTAAAAACAAAACTATTGCTCCAAATAAATTGGGAAGTAAATCAACTGTCGGGAGGATCTGAGGCCCCACCACAATCCTCATTTCTAGAGTGGCCATGCACAAAATGATTTTGTCAGAAAACAGCATCTTTCAGAAAACAGCATTGGGAAGTTACTTAATTTGAAAGAAAAGAACCACATCTCAATTGCACTGTGATGCAGGAAGAAATGCCAGCTAAGATAGCAGTGCACCTCTGAGATGCCGAGTTTCTGTTTCAACATTTGCAAATTAAATTATGTGTCACACTGAAGCTTTACATTTGTCAATTACTTCACTAATTCCAAGCCCAGGGACTGTTTCAGAACACACAGAGTGCACAGCATAATCCCCACTGGGCAGTGTCACATGATATTCTTGCGGTTTAAATTACAAAAGATCACTCAGATAGAAAATACACAATGCTTTCTCTTATCATTCAGAACACAGACTCCATTCAAGCAATGAAATAGGTTTCAAATTCGTTTCGTAACATTTCTAGGTATATTTCTATTGCTGTGTTATACAATCTTTTGTCTAGTTTTCTGCCATCACCTCTCACATATAGCTTTATTGATTCCATGACAAACAAGTCACTCAGCTTATAACTACCATGTTATTTGAAATTTCTATTCAAGGTTTTCTGAACCATCTCCTTTACAAATAGAGTTACTATCTTATTATTTATTCTACTGCATATAACAAGAGTGGATATAGAGGAAGTTATATTATCTTTCTCAGGTGAGGAATAAAACTCACTTATGTTCTACCCCTGGTTCAGTTATGGAAGGAAAGTTCTATACATTCAAGTTTTGTGTATCTTGCTCCCTTTTTATAATTAAATTTAAAGTGACAGCATATCATAATCGTGAACATGATGAAATAATAAAGTTTTGGTATTTTGAATAAGAAAGTAATATTCATCTGTGCATAACTATCCTAGGGCAAAAAAAAAAAGCTTGTTTAAAAAGTAATTTAAAATGTAACTTCCTAACATACACATAAACAGTTAACCCATATTACTGGCCATATCTACAAACTGGCCCAAACTGTTTTTAACCAATGGAAAGGACTGGTTTAAAAGTGAGCAACTGGAATTAAAGGGATGCCTAGGTAAATAAAAGAAAACACAAAAGGGCCATGAATGAGGAGAACCAAATAGAACAAGACATGGAGGAGGAGGTCTGGGTATTAAATGGGAGTTATCCGTTTATCTGTGCAATGTTTACTCTTGCACCTTAAGAGGCCAGGCACTGTAGCAGGGATAAGTCTGCCTATGGTACCATTTCTGACCTTCAAGGAGCTCATGGAGCAGTATTTGTGTCTGTGGTCAGAGCTGGCATCAGATATTTTCTGATAATATGTTAGTATGCAATATGGGTTAAGTTCCCCAGCATCCCAAAGAGTGGATGGACCCTTAACACTGTGGAATGCAGACATGCTGAAATAGAGGCAGATCCCAGGAGTCGGGAAGAACGGCTATGGAGACAGCTAGGCCAACAGGGTTTTAGCAGATATCACAAGGAATGTAGCTTTTATGGTAAACTTAGAAAGAAAATTAGGAATTTACCATATTTTCAAATGTTAGCCAAGAAGGTAGTGTGGTCAGGAAGGAAATGTTTAATTTAAAAAGTAAAAAAATGGAAACAGCATGAAGAAAGTTATAGATTTCAATAGGGAAATGACATGTTTCAGGAACAAAATTTTCTGTGGCCCAGCTGGAGCTGTGCTGGGCATGGCTGGCATGGTAAGGAAATGAGGGGATCAGGAATCTGCCCCTGAAAAATATTTGTTTACAGTTGGCTGGAGCATTTTACTAATCAACACAAAGTGACAGGTTCAGTTTCTACAGAGTAGACACCTCTGTTCTAATTTACAGCTGTAACCTAACATTCCTTGATTTGGTTAGCTGTCTTCAAAATTGATGAGTCTGGTCACAAGCACGGCTGAAAGAGGCCAGCTCAATACCTCAGTTTAATTCTATCACATAAAAAAAATGAAAATAATGGGACATTGGTGTCCCCTCTATGAAAAGGACAGACTACACATAACACATAGACTCTCACAACTGGAAAAGACCTTAAGAATTATGTAGTCGAACTCATTTATTTTTCCAAATGAAAATGTGAATTAATACTAACAGTTTTGAAATGACTTGTCCACTGTGACACAAATAATACCTGTAGCAGAGTTTCTCACACAGCTACTTAGATGTGCAAAAGGAACCTGACTTCTCTTTTTGTATACCTGATCAAATCATCTTCAAGGATCCTCTACCCCCTCCCCCAAATTAAACTCCATTTTGGGAAAGAATGTAAAATTGACTCGTATGGTTTAAAACTTAGTTTGAACAATTAGGTCTTTCCTGGTTTCCTTAAGAGTTGGTTAGACTTTCAGGTTTCTTCAATCTTCCTTCTCATACGCACATGGTACCTTGGGTTAGCATGTCCTGATGCCCATAGACTGGAGTCATTCTGGAATCCATATAGCATCTTCTCACTCCTTTGGTTTTCACTCAGTGCTCTTGTCCTCTGGATCGCCCCCAACGTGTCAGGAGGTGCCTTAAATTGAAGGAGGGTTGAACACACAGGGTAGCCTCCTCTGACTTGGTCAGGGTCTAGTAGTGATCACTGGCTGAGTTGACCTCATCTTGACTCCTACTTTGACTGCAGATCTCTCTCCATCTCTGTAACATCCTTCATGGAGCCCCTGGGCTAGGCAGCCCAGACTTGCCCACTCTTCCTTCAGTTAGCATCTATGTCCTCCCTTAGAACATAAGGCTACACAGAAAGGAAGAGCGACTCAGCGTGCTAAATGTCAGCCATCTCTGTAACCACCGGTGGCCACTGTGCTTGCCCTTTTGTGCCACCCTCAAGCTGTCCCAGGGCAACCTGCTGTGACACACCCCTCCCAGAGTCCCAATCCCCATCTCAGTCAAGAGCCCCCATCTTTGGCATTTCTAGATTGACTCTCTGACTTATTTGACTTGGAGAAAAGACATAAGCACCCATGTGTCTGATCTTCTGCTTCTCCTATCTCCTTTCTCATTCTTTTCAAAATCCCCCAGCTTTATTAGGAGAGTTTCAGACTTTCTTTTCCTCTACTCCGTCCTCCTTTTTCCTTAGAACAGTAAATCTACCCTAAGGCCTAGCCCTCATTGATGGGAGGGGTCAAATCTCTACATTAAAGAAGAAACATCTTCATCTGAGATTTCTGGGTTTGACTCTTGACATTCATTAGTAAAATCTTTAACATTTTACTTACTGCAAAATTCTACTTAGAATACTAATTCTTTCTCTTTGCATTTCTTTTGTAACAGTCCTAGTCTCCTGACCACACTGCTGGAGAGATGGATGCCCCAGGTCCACTAGGAAGAAAACTAGCAGCAATATGATATAAAAGAGATACGTAACCTCTGTGGTGTACTCAGAAAATGAATGAATATATAAATTTAAACTGAGAATTGGCACATTTCAGGGATTACAATCATAACCTCTGCTCTAACTTAAAATGCTACCAAAAGTATAACAAATTAGTTATTTCGTATAAGAAGAATTAATCTTTGTTACAAACTTTGTGTCCTAGGAAAAATATAATGCCTGCCACTCTTCAATTATGTCCATCTTGAGCTTTTGCGGAAAAGTTGTTGGGTGGGAAAAACAGATAGAGGTATGATAACCTGGAAATAAAATTTATTTAGGGGGTTTAAGAAGGGGAGAGATGGAATAAAGGTAAGAAGGTAAAATATGAGACCAAGAGAAAACTGGGTCAAGATTAACAAGTGAAAATGAATAGAAAGGCATGAATGATTTTTAAGGAGCCTGAGAAACTTGAACATTCTAGGGTAGATATATAAAGGAATTGGAAAAATCCTGGCAACAAGAAGAAACCAGCTAGAGATTATTTCCCTTTAAAGTAATAACACAATCCACACAGGAAATTGGAGTTTAGAAACTCTATTTTTCATAGAGTCTCTCTCTACATTTCTCAAGGGGAATCAGTGGTAGTCCAGTTAGGGAATTATGCAAATCTATCAAAGAACTAGATCACTTTTATTACTCTGTGATTTGAAACACAGCACATGTGGCTTATCTAACAAACTTAGTAGAGAGAACATATTCTTTGGAGTATGGTATCATTGAGATGCAGGTGGAATTTGTAATGCAGAGGAGAGAGGTTTGATGTTATTGTTTTACCTTCTGAGATACAGGGCTTTTCTAGTGTGATATTCTTTACCTTGTTTGGAAACCAATTAGCACAGTTTCTCACTACCTAAATTCTCTATTATCACTCATTTTAGGTATGTCTAAGATTTCAACTTGGTTACCTCTTTCTTTTTTTTTCCTGTTTTTTTCTTTCTGGTAAATATTCACTGAAGTTTTCCCAAAGCCCAGTGACAGAGGATATTTTAGTTCTGTAGGTATGATTGAATATGTAATCACATAAAATATTTTGTGACCATACAGTTACTCAAAGACATTCCTATAGCAACTACTATTTGCCAGGGCCTATTCTAATCCATAGTTTATATAACTGGAATAAAACACATGGTTCCTGCCACCACATGATGTATGGTTATATAGGAGAAAGCTACCAATCAGATACCAAGTGACTGTGCAGAAGTATACCAGTATGATACCTGAGTTAAGCACAGTGGCCTGGAAAATAAATATCTAGCATTTTAATTCTGCCTAAGCTAATGAGGTGAGAGATGTTAGTCAGCCATTAGCCTATAAGCACCTTGGAGAAAATTTCATAAATATGTTCTTTTTCAAAAGATCAGTTTTAAAAGGTGTCCTTTCTTTCCATAGCCCCAAACCAAAGCACAGATTAATCAAGAGCTTTGGGAAAGGCTGCAACATCTGGTGGCCCTGGGCACAGACTCATCTATGAAAGAAAGAAACTGCAGGAAATGATTCTCTAATATACCCACATGCTGAAAATACCAATTTGTATATCAAATTCTTAAGATTTCAGAGGTAATTAAATATACTGCAAATATATGTAAAGACTAGGATTAAATTTTATCACAATATGCTGCCACCTAGTGGAGATTATTATTAATTGGGAGAATCTACTGACCTTGGAATATCTCCACGTCCCTGTGGAAATTCAAAGTAGAAAGACCTCACAAGCCACATTCTCCCTGGACATAAATTGTTGTATTTCGATGAAGTCTCTTCTGATCTTGTTTATAAGTGTTCTCTTTGTTACCCAAAATAGACAACAACAACAACAAACAAACAAACAAAAACCTTCCATTTGAACCATAAAATCGAAAACAGTCTGCTCTGCCTGTAACCTGACACTTGATGTATTTGGTAGGTCTCATTACATTATCACTGCTTCCTCCAGTACTTTATCTTCCATCATGGCTCAGCAGACTTTCTCTTCTGATTGCACATTCTCTTCTTACACCAAGTCTCAAAGTCCTCACTGCTGGGCTCTATCAACCTCCAATGTCCTTTCCCTCTGGATTTTATTTTTTTTTTCATTAAAAAAAAATTATTAGGCAAATGATGAAAAGGGAAGAATTAAATTATTATTACTTGCCAGTCATTTTACAAGCTATACCATTTAATCTTCAGAGCAACCCTAATTAAGGGTAGGCATTACTATCCCCTTAACAGAGGAGGAAAATGAGGCCCAGTCAGAGAAAATAAGAAAAAACTGGCTCAAGAACATACATGAATAAATCTGAGCCATAACCCCAGACCTTGTCTAAATGCACTACAACTAAAACAGGTAGAGGCGTTTCATGCATTACACAAATTATAGCTCCTAAGGACGTTGACAATGAGACATATGTCTAGTGGGTGTGATCTTGCAATAGCCCCAGAGAGTGGTCACCCAATAAGTGAGGTTTCCCATTGTCCTTTCCTAACAAGGCAGAGAACATTAGTAAGGAGTGCAGCATTAAAGTCCAGATTCCTATGGAATGAAGCGAAGCGCTATTGAATTTAACAACTCAAACATTCTGAGAGCTAAGGTCAATTACAGCAATAAGTCTTTTTCTGGTAGCCCACTGTGGTTAGGCAGGTTCTGCCTCATCTGGCACACTGGTGCTGCTACTTTTCAGCAAAGTGATGCTGTCACAAGTCACACTGAAAGTTTTCTGAAAGAGCATTAGCCCTCCATTCTTAGAGTGCTTTAAGGACGCCTAAGTGTTAGGTAAAAGTGAAGATCTGCAACTAAATAATAAACCCCATAGGGATCCACAAACAGGAGCTAATGTCACCCAAATTATCTAATTGTTGTGACTTCTTGCGTCCTTGAGTAGTGAATCTCCAAGTGTGTGCCCTTAATCAGCAGCCTCAGCATCACCCAGAAATGCAAATACTTGGCGCCATCCTAGACCTACAGAATCAGAAAGGCTGGGATGGGACCCAGCAATCTGTGTTTAAGAAACCCTCCAGGTGTTTTTGATACACACTCAAGTTTGAAAACCACCAGCCGAAAGAGAACAACGGTCTAGTAACCCAGGTTCTAAATAAGAGGGAAAAAAATAAGAAGATCCACTGAATTATAATACTAGGTAATTTTCTAATGAAATTCCTTCCAGAACCTGGAATTCTGATTGCCTATTTTGATAAATGGATTCTTTTTTTTTGTTTCAGAAAAAACTGTTTAATGATTTAGATGAAATTACTTTTGTAGGTTTCAAAAATTATTTCTTCCACAAATACACAGTCATCTGATTCCTCTAAGACTAGATTTTGGGTATATATATATATAATTTTAATTTTTCAATTTTATTTTATTTTATTTTTATACAGCAGGTTCTTATTAGTCATCCATTTTATACAAATCAGTGTATACATGTCAATCCCAATCTCCCTATTCATTCCACCACCACCGCCCCCCCCCCACGGCTTTTCCCCCTTGGTGTCCATACATTTGTTCTCTATATCTGTGTCTCAATTGCTGCCCTGCAAACCAGTTCATCTGTACCATTTTTCTAGGTTCCACATATATGCGTTAGTATACGTTACTTGTTTTTTTCTTTCTGACTTAGTTCATTCTGTACAACAGTCTCTAGATCCATCCACATCTCAACAAATGACCGAATTTCATTCCTTTTAATGGCTGAGTAATACTCCATTGTATATACGTACCACATCTTCTTTATCCATTACTCTGTCGATGGGCATTTAGGTTGCTTCCATGACCTGGCTATTGTAAACAGTGCTGCAATGAACATTGGGGTGTATGTGTCTTTTTGAATTATGGTTTTCTCTGGGTATATACCCAGTACTGGGATTGCTGGATCATAAGGTAATTCTATTTTTAGTTTTTTAAGGCACCTCCATACTGTTCTCCACAGTGGCTGTATCAATTTACATTCCCACCAACAATGCAAGAGGGTTCCCTTTTCTCCACACCCTCTCCAGCATTTGTTGTTTGTAGATTTTCTGATGATGCCCATTCTAACCGGTGTGAGGTGATACCTCACTGTAGTTTTGATTCACATTTCCTTAATAATTAGTGATGCTGGACAGCTTTTCATGTGCTTCTTGGCCATCTGTATGTCTTCTTTGGAGAAATGTCTATTTAGGTTTTCTGCCCATTTTTGGATTGGGTTGTTTGTTTTTTTAATATTGAGCTGCATGAGCCGTTTATATATTTTGGAAATTAATTGCTTGTCTATTGATTCGTTAGCAAATATTTTCTCCAGTTCTGAGGGTTGTCTTCTTTATGGTTTCATTTGCTGTGCAAAACCTTTGAAGTTTCATTAGGTCCCATTTGTTTATTTTTGTTTTTATTTCCATTACTCTAAGAGGTGGATCAAAAAAGATCTTGCTGTGATTTATGTCAAAGAGTGTTCTTCCTATGTTTTCCTCTAAGAGTTTTATAGTGTCCAGTATTACATTTAGGTCTTTAATCCATTTTGAACTTATTTTTATGTATGGTGTTAGGGAGTGTTCTAATTTCATTTTTTTACATGTAGCTGTCCAGTTTTCCCAGCACCACTTATTGAAGAGACTGTCTTTTCTCCATTGTATAGCCTTGCCTCCTTTGTCATAGATTAGTTGACCATAGGTGCGTGGGTTTACCTCTGGGCTTTCTATCTTGTTCCGTTGATCTACGTTTCTGTTTTTGTGCCAGTACCATATTGTCTTGATTACTGTAGCTTTGTAGTATAGTCTGAAGTCAGGGAGTCTGATTCCTCCAGTTCCATTTTTTTTTCCTCAAGACTGCTTTGGCTATTCAGGGTCTTCTGTGTCTCCATACAAATTTTAAGATATTTTGTTCTAGTTCCATAAAAAATGCCATTGGTAATTTGATAGGGATTGCACTGAATCTGTAGATTGCTTTGGGTAGTATAGTCATTTTCACAATATTGATCCTTCCAATCCAAGAGCATGGTATATCTCTCCAACTGTTTGTATCATCTTTAATTTCTTTCATCAGTGTCTTATAGTTTTCTGCATACAGGTCTTTTGTCTCCCTAGGTAGGTTTATTCCTAGGTATTTTATTCTTTTTGTTGCAATGCTAAATGGGAGTGTTTCCTTAATTTCTCTTTCAGATTTTTCATCATTAGTGTATAGGAATGCAAGAGATATCTGTGCATTAATTTTGTATTCTGCAACTTTACCAAATTCATTGACTAGCTATAGTAGTTTCCTGGTGGCATCTTTAGGATTCTCTATGTAAATTATCATGTCATCTGCAAACAGTGACAGATTTACTTCTTCTTTTCCAATTTGTACTCCTTTTATTTCTTTTTCTTCTAAAAATGCCGTGCCTAGGACTTCCAAAACTATGTTGAATAATAGTGGTGAGAGTGGACATCCTTGTCTTGTTCCTGATCTTAGAGGAAATGCTTTCAGTTTTTCACCACTGAGAATGATGTTTGCTGTGGGTTTGTCATATATGGCCTTTATTATGTTGAGGTAGGTTTGCTCTATGCCCACTTTCTGGAGAGGTTTTATCATAAATGGGTGTTGAATTTTGTCAAAAGCTTTTTCTGCGTCTATTGAGATGATCATATGGTTTTTCTTATTCAATTTGTTAATATGGTGTATCACATTGATTTGCATATATTGAAGAATCTTTGCATCCCTGGGATAAATCCCACTTGGTCAAGGTGTATGATCCTCTTAATGTGTTGTTGGATTCTGTTTGCTAGTATTTTGCTGAGGATTTTTGCATCTATATTCATCAGTGATATTGTTCTGTAATTTTCTTTTTTTGTAGTATCTTTGCCTGGTTTTGGTATCAGCATGATGGTGGCCTCATAGAATGAGTTTGGGAGTGTTCCTTCCTCTGCAATTTTTTGGAAGAGTTTGAGAAGGACGGGTGTTAGCTCTTCTCTAAATGTTTGATAGAAGTCATCTGGTCCTGGACTTTTGTTTGTTGGAAGATTTTTAATCACAGTTTCAATTTCATTACTTGTGATTGGTCTGTTCATATTTTCTATTTCTTCCTGGTTCAGTCTTGGAAGGTTATACCTTTCTAAGAATTTGTCCATTTCTTCCAGGTTGTCCATTTTATTGGCATAAAGTTGCTTGTAGTAGTCTCTTAGGATGCTTTGTATTTCTGCAGTGTCTGTTGTAACTTCTTTTTCATTTCTAATTTTATTGATTTGAGTCCTCTCCCTGTTTTTCTTGATGAGTCTGGCTAATGCTTTATCAATTTTGTTTATCTTCTCAAAGAACCAGCTTTTAGTTTTATTGATCTTTGCTATTGTTTTCTTTGTTTCTATTTCATTTATTTCTGCTCTGATCTTTATGATTTCTTTCCTTCTGCTAACTTTGGGTTTTGTTTGTTCTTCTTTCTCTAGTTCTTTTAGGTGTAAGGTTAGATTGTTTATTTGAGATTTTTCTTGTTTCTTGAGGTAGGCTTGTATAGCTATAAACTTCCCTCTTAGTACTGCTTTTGCTGCATCCCATAGGTTTTGGATCATCGTGTTTTCATTGTCATTTGTCTCTAGGTATTTTTGATTTAGTCTTTGATTTCTTCAGTGATCTCTTGGTTATTTAGTAATGTATTGTTTAGCCTCCATGTGTTTGTGTTTTTTATGTTTTTCCCCTGTAATTCATTTCTAATCTCATAGCGTTGTGGTCAGAAAAGATGCTTGATATGATTTCAATTTTCTTAAATTTACTGAGGTTTGATTTGTGACCCAAGATGTGATCTATCCTGGAGAATGTTCCATGCGCACTTGAGAAGAAAGTGTAATCTGCTGTTTTTGGATGGAATGTCCTATAAATAACAATTAAATCTGGTCTATTGTGTCATTTAAAGCTTCTGTTTCCTTATTTATTTTCATTTTGGATGATCTGTCCATTGGTGTAAGTGAGGTGTTAAAGTCCCCCACTATTACTGTGTTACTGTCAATTTCCTCTTTTATAGCTGTTAGCAGTTGCCTTATGTATTGAGGTGCTCCTATGTTGGGTGCATATATATTTATAATTGTTATATTTTCTTCTTGGATTGTTCCCTTGATCATTATGTAGTGTCCTTCCTTGTCTCTTGTAACATTTTTTATTTTAAAGTCTATTTTATCTGATATGAGTATTGCTACTCCAGCTTTCTTTTGATTTCCATTTGCATGGAATATCTTTTCCCATCCCTTCACTTTCAGTCTATATGTGTCCCTAGGTCTGAAGTGGGTCTCTGTAGACAGCATATATATGGGTTTTGTTTTTGTATCCATTCAGCAAGCCTGTGTCTTTTGGTTGGAGCATTTAATCCATTCATGTTTAAGGTAATTATCGATATGTATGTTCCTATGACCATTTTCTTAATTGTTTTGGGTTTGTTTCTGTAGGTCCTTTTCTTCTCTTGTGTTTTGCACTTAGAAAAGTTCCTTTAGCATTTGTTGTAGAGCTGGTTTGGTGGTGCTGAATTCTCTTAGCTTTTGCTTGTTTTAAAGCTTTTGATTTCTCCATCGAATCTGAATGAGATCCTTGTCGGGTAATCTTGGTTGTAGTTTCTTCCCTTTCATCACTTTAAGTATATCATGACACTCCCTTCTGGCTTGTAGAGTTTCTGCTAAGAAATCAGCTGTTAACCTATGGGAATTCCCTTCTATGTTATTTGTCGTTTTTCCCTTGCTGCTTTCAATAATTTTTCTTTGTCTTTAATTTTTGCCAATTTGATTACTATGTGTCTCGGTGTGTTTCTCCTTGGGTTTATCCTGTATGGGACTCGCTGTGCTTCCTGGACGTGGGTGGCTATTTCCTTCCCCATGTTAGGGAAGTTTTTGACTATAATCTCTTCAAATATTTTCTCGGGTCCTTTCTCTCTCTCTTCTCCTTCTGGGATCCCTATAATGTGAATGTTGTTGTGTTTAATGTTGTCCCAGAGTAAGCTGTCTTCATTCCTTTTCATTCTTTTTTCTTTACTCTGTTCCGCAGCAGTGAATGCCACCATTCTGTTTTCCAGGTCACTTATCCGTTCTTCTGCCTCAGTTATTCTGCTATTGATTCTTTCTAGTGCAGTTTTCATTTCAGTTATTGTATCATTCATCTCTGTTTGTTCTTTAATTCTTCTAGGTCTTTGTTAAACGTGTCTTGCATCTTCTCAATCTTTGCCTCCATTATTTTTCCGAGGTGTTGGATCATCTTCACTATCATTATTCTGAATTCTTTTTCTGGAAGGTTGCCTATCTCCACTTCATTTTGTTGTTTTTCTGGGGTTTTATCTTGTTCCTTCATCTGGTACATAGCCGTCTGCCTTTTCTTCTTCTCTATCTTTCTGTGAATGTGGTTTTTGTTCCACAGGCTGCAGGTTTGTAGTTCTTGCTTCTGTTGTCTGCCCTCTGGTGGATGAGGCTATCTAAGAGGCTTGTGCAAGTTTCCTGATGGGAGGGACTGGTGGTGGGTAGAGGTGACTGTTGCTCTCCTGGGCAGAGCTCAGTAAAACTTTAATCCACTTGACTGCTGATGGATGGGGCTGTGTGTTCCCTCCCTGTTGGTTGTTTGGCCTGAGGCAACCCAACACTGGAGCCTACCTGGGCTCTTTGGTGGGGCTAATGGTAGACTCTGGGAGGGCTCATGCCAAGGAGCACTTCCCAGAACTTATGCTGCCAGTGTCCTTGTCCCCATGGTGAGCCACAGCCACTGCCCGCCTCTGCAGGAGACCCTCCAACACTAGCAGGTAGGTCTGGTTCAGTCTCCCCTGGGGTCACTGCTCCTTGGGTCCCGATGCACACACTACTTTGTGTGTGCCCTCCAAGAGTGGAATCTCTGTTTCCCCCAGTCCTGTCAAAGTCCTGCAGTCAAATCCCACTAGCCTTCACAGTCTGATTCTCTAGGAATTCCTCCTCCCATTGCCGGACCCCCAGGGTGGGAAGCCTGACATGGGGCTCAGAACCTTCACTCCAGTGGGTGGACTTCTGTGGTATAAGTGTTCTGCAGTCTCTGAGTCACCCACCCAGCAGTTAGGGGATTTGATTTTATTGTGATTGCACCCTTCCTACTGCCTCATTGTGGCTTCTCCTTTGTCTTTGGATGTGGAGTATCTTTTTTCGTGAGTTCCAGTGTCTTCCTGTCAATGCTTGTCCAGCAGCTAGTTGTGATTCTGGTGTTCTCGCAAGAGGTAGTGAGAGCATGTCCTTCTACTCTGCCATCTTGGTTCAGGTGACCCCTCTGGATGATTCTCTAAACGAAACAGCAAGGTACTCTCCACCGATGCTTTGGACCCATCGTTTTCATGGCCGTTAGGAAGAATATATTGACATGAGTAGAATCTGACTTAAGATTTTACCAGTCATTCCTTCTGTTAGACCTCACCATCTCTCTGAACTGATATGTTTTCAAGTCTTTGAATTTTAAAATCTCTCCTTTTGACCACAGCCTTCCATGATTTGAATTTTTTAAACCACCGTTTTACTTACCGATGCTTTTCTTTCAAAAATCACACACTTGGATAGCTGGGGTGGGGTGGGGGAAGAATGGTTCTTTTTAGGGGGCTAATTTTGCGTAGACCAGAATAGGACTTAAAAGTGGGACCTGAAAGATGCCAGTAACCAACTCAAGACAGGCTAGACACAGAAATGGAGAACCTTTCTCCATGTGTTTCTCTTTGAGAGGTATCAACAGCTCTTTCTCTCCTACTACCAGTAGCCTAACTCCACAGAGACCAGGGAAGAGTACCTCCCACCAGCAGCTGCATTAGCAACTCCCAGGGGGAAAAGAATTTCTTCTCGTCAATGCCCAAATAACAATCACAAGAAAAATCTGATTGGCCCTGCTTGGGTCACGTGCCTACTCTTTGGACCAATCACTGTTGCCAGGCAGATGGAGTTACATCATTGGCTAGGCTTAGGTCATGTGCTTACTTCTGTGGCCGGGGTTCAGAGTGAATTAAGAGAAGGGGGCCGGGGGAAAGAAAAATTTACCAAGATGATTAGACCACTTAACCCATACCACCAAGATAACTAGTTTCTGTCTATCAATCAATCTCAAGGGCTGCTTGGACTCCCACTCATGGAATTTCTGCTCTAGACGCCTCTTTTTTCCCAGAGAAATCCTTTGCTTACCCATAATTTATTCTATTTGAACATTTCTCTCTTTCACATTTTGCTTTATCCCTAATCCTAGATGACTCAGTAACATACTTCCTCGGTCCTAAATTATCAACAGCAGCAGCATTTGATTTTCAGTTCTTTTTAAGGTAGGCACTGGCCAAACTATGAGAGTCACATCCCTCACACCCACCCGGGTTCAAGGAGAGAGAATAACTTGATAAAGAACACAGTTACTGGGCTTCCCTGGTGGCGCAGTGGTTGAGAGTCTGCCTGCCGATGCAGGGGACACGGGTTCGTGCCCTGGTCTGGGAAGATCCCACATGCCGCAGAGCGGCTGGGCCCGTGAGCCATGGCCACTGAGCCTGCGTGTCCAGAGCCTGTGCTCTGCAACGGGAAATGCCACAACAGTGAGAGGCCCATGTACCACAAAAAAAGAAAAGAAGAAGAACACAGTTACTGAGGGTGGCAGGGCCTTTGGGTGACATAGATCTCATTAGTTTCATCAGGATTTCAGGCCTCCTTCCCATTCTGGTCAGCTATACTTTTGATATAGCTAACTTTGATCCGACAGGCATTTCCATGAGGCTAGTGTGAGAATTTCCAATTTCATAACCACTTAGGGGCTTCTTAATTTCCTCCCAATGATTAGTTTTGGGGAAATTAAAGTTGAAACAGTTTGAATAAACCAAAAATTGAAGGAAAACTGTAGTTTTATTGGCCTCTTCTGCCACCTACTTATGCAAAAGACCACTCCATAATACATCTACTAGAGAACAGTTAGGTGATCAGTGAGTTCACATTCACTTATTAACATTAAATCACTAGGACATATTAGGAAACAATGTTTTCAACCTCCAATATTCTCCTCTCTGGGCCCTAAATTTATCACCTCTCAGGTTAGGTTAAATTGGCCGCTTCCTTGTGGACTCTTCCCAAGCCTCTCCTGATATGCAGACATCTCATTTGCATACAAAAAGGCACACAGCATGGCTGGATAAACCAACCATCTGGCCCAGGCAATTTATCTGGATTATTACTGAACTGTACAAAACTATGTAAATATGTATTCCTAAAATTCCAACTGCTCTCTTTTCCATCTGCCTCACTGCATTTCCCTTCAGTAACCCTGAAAAGACAGGATCATTTGTTTCCCCAACCCCTGATACACAGACACACAGATACACACGCACATAGGTTCCTCTTTATTGACTGTTGCTCCTGAAAGCTAGACCAGTTGGTCTACCGCCAGTGTTTGCTATTCAGACTCAGACAGGCTTCATAGCTGATTAACATGCCTTTTACTAGTATGCAGTTGAATCCCCATCTCATTATCCCATTTTTCTTCATGCCCATTCTAAAACGTTTATATTCTCTCCTAGTCCTGAATTTCTCATTCTTGAAGGTGATCCATTTTAGAAACTCAAGGCTAACAATGAATCAGCATAATTGCAGCTGGATATTATTTTTAACATTACATATAAATTGGTGAAGAAACTCATTACATGATGTGAGTCAGTGTTTCAAAATTAAACTACTGTTGAGTCCGCCTGCTGATGCACGGGACACGGGTTCGTGCCCCGGTCCAGGAAGATTCCACATGCCGCAGAGCGGCTGGGCCCGTGAGCCATGGCCGCTGAGCCTGCGCGTCCGGAGCCTGTGCTCCGCAACGGGAGAGGCCACAACAGTGAGAGGCCCGCGTACCGCAAAAAAAAAAAAAAAAATTAAACTTGTTATATTTCTACAGTTCTAAACTGAAGGACCTCTTTAGTTATTATTAAGCAAGATTGAATCCAGGAGATCCCAAATGATAACTTTCAATCACTACTCTATGTCCTTATGGTAACCCCCCAAATTATACAATATAGCATGTTAAGAGCAGGGACTCTGCAGCCAGAATGCCTAAGTTCAAATCCTGGCTCTTCTATTCACAGCAGTGTGACCTTGGGCAACGTACTTACTCTTGCTGTGACTCTGTTTATTCATCTATAACAATTTTTACCTCATGGAATTTGAAAATAAAACCATTTAAATAGTTAACATTTGTAAAGAACTTAGAAAGTGTTATGTTTATTATATAAAACAAACATCCCCTAACTCCCCCACCCTTTCAAAAGTCCACCTGCTTGAACCTGTTCTGTGGATATGTGACTCTATTCCATGTTTAATCTTTCTTCACAAGTGAAACCCCTAAAGTTTATCCCCGCCCCCCGATTCACTGCCCCAACTGGTTTTACAAGCAGACCTGTATTTGAAGAGTTTGCCTCATTAACTCAGCCTACTTCCATAGAAAAATACATTGGAGTTTGGAGTAAAAGCTTTAGCCAATAATAAACAACCATTGGACTACCTTTTGTCCTTTGTGTACATATCCAACTACAACTTTGGTCATGGTCGATGGCAAGCTGAGGATCCAGGGCATTCAGTATCCAGGCTATATTCTCTGCAAGACATAACTATCAACATGCCACCTCCATTTCTCAACTCCCAACTCCATCCACTACTCTACCCACTGACATCTGTGTTCTACTAGTAGGAGTCCACTGACACTGCTCTTACAAAGTCACAGATGATGACTTCATGGTTAAAGCCATCTTTCTTATTCCTGCCACAACCTTAGAACTTTCTGTTGGTCACTCGTTCCATGGATTTTGTGACAACACCCCTTTAATGATCCAAGTGTTTCTCTCACCATTTCTTTTTTTATCATCTTTATGGGCCCTTCTCTCTGTGCCCCTTACATAACCCTCATTTCATGATATGCTAAAATTCCCCTGTGCCTTTGATCTGTATGCTTCTGATACAGCAAATGTATGCTGAATTGTCCCATTCACTCTCAAGTTTCAGCCATAGCCCATCTCTTCCCCAGATGATATCAACAGAATCCTATCCACTTTCTCTGTGCCTCTAGTGTGATCCCTTTCAAATCTCCAAGGCTATCTACTTAAAATAATAGTGTTCCCATGACTCTCCACAATCTACAGAAAGAGGTCTTTTTAAACTTGTCCTTTAAAAGGCACTTCATGATATTTGTTGAATGGGTGAATAAATGATACAATGAATGAATAGTTGCATAGGGGCAGCAAAACTCTGAAGAAATTGACCCTTGAAATATGCTCAGTAACCTCTCTCATGAAATTCTAAAACCTCATTCAGCCCAAAGACACAAGGCTAGTTATTCTGTCCTCCTGTTTCTTTCATACAGAGACAATGAATCATGCCGAATTACAGCTCTTAAGACCTTACAGCAAATGCAAAATGCCCTACAGGATATTCATCTTTCATACTGCATCATATTTTTAAATGATAATTGTTGTCATAAATGTTCTTACCCACATTTCAGCTAGTTAAAAAAATGTGCCTGCCTCAATAAAATGGAAGATGCCAGATTGTTTACAGACGAATTAATCATGACATTATCCCTGGAACTTTTAAAGTACATCAGTTACGTTGCATTTAGCATCAAAAATAACCTGCATATTAAACAAATGGAATCTTTTCTCCTATTAATAAAGATTAAATCATTAACTACCAGTGCTTGAATAGCCATGTGTCTTCAGTCAATGGCTCCCAGGACAGATAAAAAATCTTCCTCTGTCACAAAATATATGCCATCCTTTCACGGGCATCATCAATCTTTATGGAATTTGGGAACATTCGTTTACTTTAGGAGTTCATCTATGAAATGATTATAACATTTAGTTGTGGTAGATGGCCTAATGCTGAGAGCTCAAGAGAGCTATGTGAAATAATTCCCAGTACAGAACCCAGTGTTTGGGCATCTTTGTGAAGCATCACGAGCCTGGCTTTTCAGTTTCCAATTTAACTTTTCAGATACTTAAAATATATGAATTTAGTGGATCAATGTCTTTCTAACAATTGCTTGCCGATGTCTAGATCAAGTCAGGCAGAGCCATAAAGATATTATTTCTAGTGTCTTCTCTGAATTCTGCATGAATATACAATCAAAATAAAAATAATTAAGTAAAAACTTAGTTTTAAATATACTGGTCTCAAAATGTCTGCAGAAGTTGTTTTTAATTCATTTTGCTAATTTAATTTTTGTTACCCTTCGTATATTATAACATGTTATAAACCGAATGTTATAAACCAAACCAAATGTCCTTTATCTATGATCTGCAAGTCATAAACAACAAAAACACAATGACAATTACAGCCAAAGCATCTGTCACCACACTTTTCCTTACATGTTAGATTTTTTGACATTCAATGGAAAACCACAAGTTGTAATCTTAGGCCCTTGGCAATCACTCCTGCCCACCCATGGGCTGTCCTTTGTTGCCTTCAGCTTCCGTTTGTACAGTCTTGGTGGACTTCTTAGCACTAAAGGGAAAAGGAGTGCTAGAACTATTGACAGCCTACAACAAACACCACAGCATCAGAATTAAGACTCTGGCAAAAGGGAAGCAGGCACTAATTCTCACCCACCTAAGTGTCCAGGTCTTGTCGGTAGCAAAGGATGATCTGGGTGGACTTGGCACTCCACAGTACCTTAATATGTTCTTTTCATTCAGATGGACTTTTTCTGAGGTCTTTAAGAAAGCAGGCTGTAAGGAATCAAGGAAATAAATCTACTACCAGTGAGCAGAGAGCCCCTGCTATAATAAGGCAACCGTAGGTGCCATTCTGCTCAAGCAGTTTCTACCTGCTGTCCTTGTGTAATTACTAACAGCATCCACTTTGGCTCAAAGATGGGCCATTTTAGATGACGTTAGATGGTCGTTCCTAGCTAGAGCAGCAGCAACAGCCCCTGAAATGTCCATGGCAGGAGGTGTGATGCTGGTGTAACCACTGCAACCAAGGTCTCCTCAAGGTTACCCTTACCAGTGTTACCTACAGAAATAAGAGTGGCAGCAGGAGTGTTAGGAGTTTAGAACACAATACATTTGCAGATCACCCTAGTGGCTCCTGATGGCAAACCCTCTAGAGCCCTGATGCAGGAAAGCCCAGGCTGTGTTATAGGAGGCTGAATGAGAGGGAGGGAAGTTGCCGATTCTCCTGTTCACAGGTGAGGACTCAGAGGCTAGAGACTAATTTACATACTGTGTAGGTCTCTACTGGTATCCAAGAGGGGGAGAGCCTTTTCAAGGTTTACCCTTATGAATCTTTTGGATTTTGAGCCATGTGAATCTAGTCAAAAATTACATTCAAATAATATTAAAACAGTATGGAGAAACTCTACATGTTGTGTAGAGGAAAGTGGTTAAGTATACAGCAGTGTATTCATTTTCGAAATATTATAATAAGTAAAGTTATTTTGTGAATACTGTGAAGTGACACAGAAAAATAGTTACGTTACAATGTTAAGTGAATAACATAAGCCACATATGTATGTGCAAATACAATTATAACTATATTTTTTAATGTATGCCTGAAAACGGGTGGCTCGTGAGTAAACATGTAAAGAATGATTGTCTAGTGGAATCACAGGTAGAATTTTCCTGCATTCTGTATTTTTCTAATGTTCTTGAATATGATATATAGTTTCCATAATGTAAACTCCCAAAATGAATTCCACTTTGTTACATATATAGTAAATAAAACTAAGAGAGATAATAAGCAGATTTCTGTTCAGGTTCTCTCTTCTTAAAAGTGTAAATAAAAATTTTTAAGTAAATTTTTTTTTTTAATTTATTAAAAGTGTCTTCCCTGAGGACGGTGAGGTGTCCTGAGTGTAGTCACTCTCTTGCTCTCTGGATAATGTGCTTTGCAGAGTTTCTGGCTTGTAGCAGGCATTCAGTAAGTGTATGTCAAATGAATACATGGATTTCATGGAAAATACAGAAGCCATCAGGAGGAACTCCATGCATCTCTCATCATAAAATGTACAAAACATTGTACCACCCCTATTTTTTTTTCCCTTTGTGTGTGAATGTAAGTGTGTGTCCCTCTTCTCACTTAAGGTAATCACTCAGTACAGGGAATTCCATCACTTTCTACTTCCTGCGGTAACTTGCTCCATTGATTACACCTTTCTCTCATTTGTATTCATTTACTCTTTCTTTCCTGGATCTTTCTGGTTAAATTTTATATTTACTTGTGATTCTCCCATCTTCATCAAATAAATGAACAAAACCCTTCCCTGATCTAAATCCCCCTTCAGTGGCCAGTCAGTGTTCATTTGGGTTCCCTGGAATTTGGAGACTGAAACAAGTACAGAAAGTTGGCTTGAGGAGTGATTTCAGGAAGCTGCAGTGAGTGGACAGGCAGGAAAATTGTCCACCACGAGGGACCTTCTAAGAAGTAAAGGGAACACCTTTCAGAACTGTGTGTCTGAAGAAGGGCGTGCTGGAACATTCACCCAGCAGCTCCCATATCCCAGAAGTTAAGGGATCTCCCGAGGCAGGGGAGGGACTCCTCTGAACTCAGAGCCCTGTGTGTCACTTGGCAGCAGGCTGGGCCCTGGCAGCATGGGAGGAAACACTAGGACAAAAAGCAGAACAACTCATAACACGCCCTTGGGGGGAGATTCTGCTGTTGGCCCCTCAATCGGCTCAATCTGGGCTCAAGTCAAATCACTCTACTGGTGTAGCTCTTATCACTGCCAGCTTGTTGGAGATTAATGGCGTGACATCAATGCAGGAGCAACAAACCTCAGAGTTTAGTCAAGGGCAGCCCACAGCGCTGAGAAAGATTGGGAAGCAATGGTTTAGGAAATAACATGGCGGCCCAGTCTTTCTTTTCTTCGATCTTTCAATACTATTTAGCTCAGTTGTCCACATTTTCCTTATCAAAAGAGAATCTTTCCTCTTTTTTTTTTTTTTCCCCATGACAGTTTTTCCATATTTTCCTGCAATTTCATTTCTGTTTTCTCTGTCTCCTTTGCAGATTCCTCTTACTCCAAACATTGGAGCTTCTCAGGATTCAGTCCTAGATTCTCAGCTTTTCACTTTCCATTCTTCCATGTCTAATGCTGTCTCATTGCTCTCAAGCGCTACCTTTTTACAGTTACTTGTTTAACATCTGCCTATTTCACAAATTTGTAATTTCCAAAGGACCATCTCTTTCTTAGCCCCATGATAAGGCAACACATGAAATATGATTAATCAGTAATTGATGGTTTTTGCTTCTCTTACTCTGTGGACCTGCCCAATCGCCCTCATGTGCAGTTGCCTATACTTGGAGAAAGCACCCACAAGGAAAGTAAGGCAGGTCTGTGATTCCTCAGCAGTGTATATTTTACCATTCTCAGCAAAGTGACAAAAGCCACCGGAAGTCCAACTTCAGAATCTTTTTTCAAATACATTTTCAGATTTAACAGATCTCACAGGGGAAAAAAAAACTTGATGAAAATTACACTAAATCATTAAACTAGATTTTGACTATATACTTAAAAATAGTATAATCTACATCCTTACTCTGTGCATAGTGAAATTATGTAAAATTATATACTGAAGCCAAATAATATTGTCAATTTATAGTAGAATCTAGAAAAACACTGAGAACTCAAGATCTGAATCTGACAATCAATTTAGATCAAAGTGTAATTTAAAAATATTATTTAAAAATCTAATGATCTGGGGCTCTCAGTTTATATTGTCCTACTGGTAGCATCTGTAAGGTCCTCCTCCTTTTTCTGTTACCACCATCAGCAATTAGTGTAGTGCAATTAAATCATCATGGCTATATTCTTGGTTCTGTAAAAGATGGAACAAATCTATCTCTAAACAGAATGAAAACAATATAACAAAAGTACTAAAAAGATGGTTTCTGAGAAAAACTTGCTTTCTCATGTTTGTCTTTTATACATCATAAGCAGGGAAGGGAAGCCTGGCTATGATTGGGAAATGCTGGAGAAGCAAAGTTGCTAGTCAGTTAGGAAAATCAGTTCCCCCAAGAGAAAAACACCTCTTTTGACACCTCCCTTTGTTGTGATAAATTGTTTGCCTTGGTTATAGGAGAACGATGCTCACAAGGTAAAAAATTAATTAGATTCAAGTGTGCATGTATCGTGGGCGAGTGAACTAAGGCAACATTCTATTTTTTCCTGAATCTATGTAATATTTTGATGAGTATACAGGAAGACATATAGAGATATCCATTTAAAATATTTATTGAGGAAGTTTTGTTGTTTATAATTAATTTAGACTATATTTAATTAAATATGTAAAGCAATGAACTCAAAGCCACTAATGGACTATTTGTGTATATGAAGCAGAGTCTAGAAATAGCTAAGCCAACATTAATACTGTTGTCATGATTTATTAATTTAATGTACTAATGATTCATTAAAACTCTTTTAACCAGCCTCTGTCATCAATCAACAAATATTTACAAAACAACTCTTAGGTATGGGCATGCTCCCACTCAGCTATAAAATGATATAGGAAAGAAAAGACAATGAGACCCAATTAATCTCAGAAAACTAATGAAAATTTTTGAATTATTTAGCTTGGGCATAGACAAACAGTGCTCTTAGAAAAAATAATCGCTTTACAATTTACTTCAGGTACTTCAGAGATATTCACAAACAAAATTGCTAATTAATGCACTGGCCATACAACACATAAAAGGGATTGGACAGAGGGGGAAAAACAGAATAAACGTGTAGTCTCCAATTCTTAAGAAAACCTCAGTTTCTGAAGAAATCCTTTATTTTGTTTCTATTTTTGCTCTGACTGAAATGATTAGACTTTTTCCTAATTTAGTTTCATATCTTGACTTGAGGCTAATTCAAACTTAGCCTTCAAACTTTTGTTTCAAGCGACATGATAAGAAGCATTTTAAGACATAAGACTCAAGCCTGTGATGAATGTTTCCCCCTACAATATGATTTTTATACTAATTTCTCTCTCCAAAGTGTCTTCAATTGAACATTTCAACAAAAATGTTTATTTTCTTTGTAGATACACTATATTCTTATACTCAAAATTAAAGAATATTATGATATAATAGTATAGTATATTAGGTGAAAACATTAGTTACTTTAACTTCTACCCTATCCATGTAACAGTGTTATAATAATATAAATATCCCACAAAAGAGTACAGACTTTTATGATTTAAAGATGTTTCATAGTTACCTATAATATTCCATCTTTTTAACAATTATTACATAAAATATTCTAAACCATGAAACTATATTTTATATTTTAAGCAATATGACAAAATTATCAACTAACTTATAAAGCAAAATTTTCCATAAGAACTCTTCTGTGCCAGTGGTAAAAATTCCTGGCAATGTTTCTTCCATTTGTGAATAAATGGAATTGGTAGAATTGTTACTATGGATACACAGGAAGACAAGGCTCAGCTATAGAAACAGGGGTAAAAAAAAAAAACCCACCACGAAGCATGAAAATGTCCTTAGTATCTTGATCCTGCACCAACTCATAAGAGCATTTGCCTTTGGGTGCCCCAAAGAGAAAAGAAAAGCTGTAACAGTATATCATCATTGTGATGTGATGGTCTTTGGCTGTGTGAATTTGGCTAAGCTACAGTCAGCAGTTTCAATCAAATACTAATCCAGGTGTTGCTATGAAGGTAATTTTAAACTGTGATTAAAATTCATAGCCAGCTGACTCTAAGTAAGAGAGATTATCATCTCTTACCTGTTTATGATATATAAAAGCCAAACATGAGAGAGCAATGACCTTAGATAATCTGGGTGGCCCTGATTCAATCAGGTGAAAGGCCTCTAGAATCCTTGCCTAGGCTTCCCTGATAAAGAAGAAATCTCACCTGTGGATGACAGTTTCCACTCATGCCCAAGAATTCTGGCCTCTCCTATGGATTTTGAACTTGCCTGGCCAACTCCCACCAACGCTCAAGCCAGTTCCTTGCAATAATTCTTTTAATGCGTATCTCTCGTCCTGGCACTGCTTCTCTGGTTGAACCTCTGACAGTTCTCCACTGTGATGCCTGTAGAGCAGGAGGCCAGGCAGGCACCTCAAGGAAAGGCAGCAGTGACCAGGTGGTTTCCAGGGAGACAAGCCCCAGTCTGCCTCCCATCATGGAGCTGTAAGCTTAGCTTGAATCTTTGAAACTCTTCAAGGAGAAAAAACACTCAGAGAAGACTGAAAAACATGGGCTGGGTAAGGTATAATCATTTTTCAACGTTATGTTGAGTCAGAAAAAAAAGGGAACTTTTTTGAAAAATCTTTCTGACTGATGTCTCTATAGAGTTCTGACCTTTTGCTCACTCATTTATAAAAACTAACCTCTTCATTTATTTAGGGCCTGGCAAGGAGAAAGGCAATTCTCTTGAACTTAGCTCAATAAATCCTTGAAAATCTTTTCATTTTATAAAATGTAGGTGACCTCACATACTTAAAAGGAATTTATTTTCTACATTAATTATTTGTATTCCATCATTAAATTCCTTTGAATAAACTACTTCTCTATTGCAATCTTCACCTATACTTAAACTGATTTTCCACACACACATACATATATAGCTATACCTATGAGGATATACATATGTTTATGCAATTTGGCAAATATATGTATTTGAGAAATTATGCTCGGGTTAACGACTGTGTGCTCCATCATGATTATGTGCTCTATTATAAAACCCATGACCAAAGTATGGATAATAATCTGATTTATATGTATGAAAATATTTGAAATCTCATTGCACCTGTCTTATATTATCCCTTTCTCAGGACTAACAATCAAAGCTCATAAATCATAAACAAAATGACGCCTGTTTCTCTTCTTATAAATCATTTCTCTGAAACCGCAAGTATAACAGTACACCAGATCAATCCATCATGGCTGAAGTTAAATACAACATTAGTTTCCAAGGATACACACAGTTTTAGAACTCTGCAAAGGCTCAATCATTTTCTTCCCAGGTATTAAGGAATACAACCGTCAACGGGGTAATCAGTGAAAGGAATTTACTAGGACATCTTGATTTTTATTTTAACGAGGGGAAAAAGGAAAGCAGAGAGATAGCCCATAGATCTGTGAAACATAAGCAGACCCCCAACCTAGGAAATTGTGTTGTTGTGTTATGAAACAACAAAGTTTGTCACGAAGCAACATTTCCCAAGGAACTTATGAGGATCAGGGTCTGAAGTCCTTGGACTGTATTTAACTCGAGCGTATTTTAAGGACAGAATAAATAAATGTAGCCTGAGTTTGGGTCTGGGAAATAAGGATCTCAAAGTTTAGAAAGGAAAAAGAGGAGAAAGAAAAGGGAGGTAAGAGGAAGAAGAGAGATGAGATGGAGAACGGGATGGAGGAGAAATCCACTGCCGGTTCCTCAATATTGGCCTAACCCTAAGAAACATTTTAAACTCCTTGTATTTCTGTTCTCTGCCTCTTCTCTGACCCCTCTGCCCATTTTTGCAAGCATCCGAGTAACTCATGTGCTCTCAACAGCACTGTGCTGCAGCCACTGCCACGTTTAGCTTCCTAAACCACACAGATCACACAACTCTAAAAGACAAGGCCTGTTATCGTCGTAAAATCTGTGGCTTACGAAAAGCACTGCAATTTTAAGGAAAAAAAAAATGTTAAGGCAGAGTTTTTGGACAGAGGAAGACACTGAAAGAGTGAGCTGGCACAGCCCATTAGCCATTTATACCTTTATTCCCTTTTTTGTCTATTAAATAAACATTGAACTGCTTCTCCCCTTGAAAGGCTCTGTGTGATGTCAGTTTTACCAACATTTCCCTTCTCCTTTCAGTGTTTTAACTTCTACTGTAGAAACTTACAGACTCAAAAGTCCTCCCAGTTTCAGTGTTTGCCCTTTGCTTGTTGGTTTCCACGATGGCACAGATGTTAGTGAAAGCAGGGGCTCCTTCCACTAGAATTAGATGAGAAGCAGCGATTTGTACCGAGGGGTCAGGAAGAACCTCATCTGTTACTCCCCATTAATGGATGTCCCTGGCAAATTAACTAGGTCGGAAAACTTACATAAAAATTTAATTAACTGGTTAATCAGGTCGACAAAGATCAAGCTAGGTATTTTAAGACGTTGAAGGAAAAGCAAATTAATTACTGCAGACCACTCCCTATCAAAGAGCTGCTAATTCCTATAACCAAATTGAGTTCATTGGGCCCCGATATTTTTGCCACCCAACGGACACAGACCCCTGCCCACTCCCGTGAGTCATGGCTTTGGAAGAGAATTTTTCTATGACACCAACTGCCTTTATCAACTAGTGATGACTTTATCACTCTTAATCAAACACATCTACAACTGCTAATCAGAATTTCTCATAGGCTATCTGCAGTCAGACCCTATGCAGCCCAAATTACAAGAAATTACCTTAGTCCCTGATACAGGGTCTTCTCACCAAAAACCACTGCACTGATTGTAATAGTCGAATATCAGAAAATGTGTCTTTATTCCAAAAAGTTCAAAAGCCACTCAATTTTGAGAAATTAATTGGGGAGACTGAAAGTCCTACTTTACAATAAATTATTATTTTATTTGAAGCACTAAATTCATAAATTCAACATCAAAATATTTTTTTCAGCTGAGGCAAGGAAGAATAAATGAAAAACATGAAAGAAAAACAGATGGGGCTTTGAAAGTTTTCTTCCAGGCTTTCTAATTATGTGTTATTCCCTCATTAGAGTTGTGCAGAATATTCAAGTGTGGCAAAAACTGCTTCATCAGCCGTCTGATTGGATGAACTGATTTAGGCTGAAAAGAACGTCCTCTCAGAAAGGAGGGATGACCTTGTACAGTATGATATATACATACATAGTTTCTTTGAAGAGTTTCTAAGTAATTTTCAATTATAACATGTTCAATTCTACATAAAATGTTAGCTTTTTATGTTATCCAATCATATTTTCTCACAGAAATTATTAGTGATGAGTAAGGTTTTTACAGACTTTCAAAATGTAATAGTGTATTATGCAAAATGTTTAACCACATGATAATAAGTAGCTTCATGGATTAGCATGTATTCATTCTACAAATCACTTTGAGAATCTACTGGTGACAGATAGTATTCATTCTGTGTCTACTGTTTGAGTGTCTACTGGTGACAGACACTGGGAAAATGACAGCAAAACAGACAAACATGTCTGTCCTAGTGGGGCTTAAAGAATTAGCTTAATTACAAAAACTGGCATTGAAGAGTTAAGTGGTGTGTTTCAGACAGTGTCTTGTAGGAAGATTCTTTGTCTACACAATTGAATGTACTAAGCCATCATTAATTTCCTTTTTCAGTAAACTATCCCGTAACACTGGCTGATTTCACCTCAAAAGTATTTAAGATGCAGAAATTTATCTTAACACCAACTGTTTTTAATGAAAGATATATCCTCCCATCTGAGTAATCTATGTATAAGCATTATATATCTCTATCAGCAACTGACCCATATTGCTACAATCACGACTTAATTTGTTAGAAATTCCGCATACAGAATTAAGTATCAAATTCATCCAAGTAAGGAAGTTTCTTAAGAACTTCAATGCAGATGATGTATTGCCTTTCCTGCTTACCTTTCCACTGGCATGAATAAGTCGAGCCCTCATAATTCACTACCTCTTGCCAGGACTATTTAAATAAACAGCTAGTCAATTTTTTCAAATGTTTTCCTTCTCAATTGCAGTGTTTATCTCCTCAGTTTTATCTAGCACTCTACCCATCTTCCTAAAAGTGCAATCCTATTTTCTTCTAATAAATATTTGTGGAATTTTCAAAATCTACAAGAATAATGACAAAATCCTTATCCTGAGTTTAAGATTGTTCACAGTCTGAAAACAACCTAACTTCCATTAATCTCAAATTTCCCCTCCTCAGGGCTGATGGTACAAGACTGCAAATATCCTGGTCTAAAAGTCAGAGGATCTCCGTTCTATTTCTGATTCTCTCTCTCTTAGAATGAACCCTCTCTGCCTCTCCTTGTTCTTCTTCATCTTTTAATCAGCATTACTATTTCAAGTGAAATCTAATATTTGACTCCTCCCAGAGAAGAGGTAGAGACCCTTCCTGGTCTTCTCTGAAACACTTCCCCCAAAACCTTAGATTCCTTGAAAATATTATGAAAACTCTTGGCCTGGATGATCTTTAATATCTCTTCTAACAGAAGTTCCTCCCCTGTCTTCTAAAACAAGTTTCATTAATGATTCTAGATTCCTAGCTCTGTCATTAAATCTATCCTAAAACCTGTAACCCAAAGATATTATCCTTTCTATGGACTCAACACAATCTCTCTTATATTTTGGTATGAAGCATTTTGGTAGGGAGCATTTTCCAAAATGTGTGTAGTAAACACCAATTCTGTTAGATATTAATAGTTGTTAGGGAGAATGGAAGAGAGAGAGACAGACCGTAAGTCTGGAAACTACTGGTATGAATAAGATCAATGCGGCATCTTCACTTCAGGACCTCTCAAAGATTTAGATGAACTATCTTGATCATGTACCACTGTTCATTTGACTGCTTCTCATTATCTGAATGCCCTAGACATGATCTTTTAGATAGGATGATGCTCTTTTTTTATGAACAGAGTGGTGAATACAGGACAAGCTATGCTTCCTTTTAATACGCTCACCCGCAATTTTCCACAACCTTTATACATGTGTGTGGCAGACTAATAAAAATTGGGGGGACATACAGGTAACACTGCTATAATGTCATAGCAGTGTTAGCAACCTAAAATATAGTATTAGACATCCCTGTTCTTGTAGCTGTTAACCCTGCTCATCTCTGGTAATTATCTCAATGGATACTGTGAGAGATGAAGGTACATTTTTTTGCTATTCCTCCCATGAAGAGTGGAGTCTTATTCCCTTCCCTTGGACTCTGCATTGGCCTTAATGACTTGCATGATCTACAGCAAAATGACACTGTTTCAGTTCTGGACTTAGCCTTTAGAAGGGCCCTGGAAGTTTCCACCTTCTCTCTTTGAGCCCTGAGACTCGATGTAAGGATTTCAACTACCCACGTTGTGAGAAGTCCCTTACCACAGGAAAAGGTGACGTGTAGGTGCTGAATGGGGAACTCCAGCTGAGCAACTAGCCCACAGGGAGCATCAATGGTCAGGCCAGTCCATCCTTCATATGAGTTCAGTCCCAGCTGCCATCAACCTGCTGCTCCTGGAGAGACTCCGAGTGAGAATAGTCTAGTTGAAAGCATTCAAGCCACAGAACCATGAGAGCCAACACATGGTTGTTTTAAGCCAGTTGATTTGGGGTGGCTTGTTGTATAGCAGTGGATAACTTGAATGACTACTTTTTTCCATTCTCATACCTCCACACTATTATTGGTGAATGTATAATTATATACCTTTTAAAAATCTCGCATTTTCATTCAGATTTTTCAGTAGGTATATCTTTTTATAATCACATAGCTTAGAGAAAGAACTAACAGCCATTTATGAAGTAGTTCTTTTAAACAAGGAATTCAAGAAATCCAAACAACCCCAGGCTCTGTAAAGTAAGAAGTTCAAAGCTACACATATATGGCCTGAACAGGGCTGATATTCTTGCACTTGTAGACTCACATGAGCAGATTACAGTTAGAGATGTTGAAAGCCCTCAATCATGTATTTAAAGAACAAAAGATCCCAATAATACTTTCAGAATGGGAGAAAATTTAAAAATGAGATATGAAGATGGCTATGTTGGTACAAATTATTAGACTATGTTTAAGAACTCAGGAAGATTGCTAATTCAAAATTACTAGGATTTTTAATAAGCAGATATATAGATAATATCATATAACTTAAAAACTATAGAATACACATGAACTGAAGTTTTAGATCTTTAAAACAATAAAATGAGAGGTATTGTATAAGCTAAATCATAAAAGAACAATTGATTTCATTCTATATTTTCTAGTCTAGTTATCATTATTAGATGAAATAGTAAGCTTCTTTTCCTTACATTTTATAAAATAGAGGGATTTTTAACTCCTTTCATGGACCATTCATAAGGTCTTTGGATGGACATTATATGTAAACCCCTAAAATTATTATGTGCTTATGTGTATATCTGTGTTTTCTGGGCACAATATCCATGTCTCTCACAAGATTTTCAGAGAAAAGGATAAGCCTGGCTGCTTTTCACATTATAACGAAGGTTTAAGTAGAAGAGATTTACTCTAAAGCAAAAGTGACTTAAAAGAACAGAAGAATAAAATAGAGTGTATATTGGAAAAGACTATCCAACAGCTTAATTCCTGCTTAAACCTTATCTTTCCATATTATGGAAGCCTGTCCCGAAGGACTGCCCATTCCACCCTGATTTATTTCCTCTTCCATAATTTTGCTTCCCACCATTCTGGTAGCCTATGCTATTTATTGCCTACCTAGCTCTGGTTTGTGTAACAGAGGAGACTCAGGAGGAAAAGTTCCATATTTTCTATTATTTTTTATAAACTATAATGTTGATCAATTGAAAGATAAAATTAATTCAGTCCAAACGTCATGAATATATATGTGACACAGAATGCCCTACGTGGCATACTCAGTCTGAAGTGGCTAAGATGTATGATGCTTATGTTATTTGTTTGAAATTGAAGAGGGACTTTTGATCTCACTTCTCTCTAGAGATTTTAATGAGCAAGGAATGATTAACCACAAACATTATTTTCACTCTTTATACCCTAGAGGATCCTTCAGTGACCCGGAATATCAACCTCCCACCTGAGTTAGAGAAAATATGACAAACACAGGGAAGAACAACTAAATTCAGGCATACCTGTGGACTCTCACATGTGAGACGAAAGGACGCCTGAGATATTATTTGACTAAAGACTGTAACTAACCCAGGAGGGGGAGCTGTCTTTGTTAAGGAACATAATTCTAGAGAACATTCCAGTCCATTGAAGGAAATAAAAGACTAACTGATAACACCCACCTTCTAGTCTATTATGAATGTACATTCAGACAGGGGAAGAGGGTATGTGTCTTCTTCCCATTTTCAATTCATTTGCGCTAAATCCAAGGATACCCGTATGGGGATGTCTTAGGGTGTCTTTTATGGAAGACAAAATAAAGGATACTGTGTTATTTTCCACAAGAAGAAATGGATTAAAATTATTACAAAAGTCAAGAGAATGAGAGACAAGCCACAGACAGGGAGAAAATAGTTGCAAGATACATCTGATAAACGACTATTATCTAAAATATACAAAAAACTCTTAAATTTAACAATGAGAAACATACAACTCCATTAAAAATTGGTAATGACCTTAACAGACACCTCAGCAAAGAAGATATACAGATGACAAGTGAGCATACTAAACAATGAGCCACATCCTATGTCATCAGGGAAATGCAAATTAAAACAACCGTACACACCTATTAAAATCGCAAAAATTTAGAACACTTGACAATACCAAATACTGGTGAGGGTGTAGAATGACAGGAACTCTCGTTCATTTCTGGTGAGAATGCAAAGCCAGTCTGGAAGACAATTTGTTGGTTTCTTACAAAACTGAATATACTCTTACTATATGATCTAACAATCACACTTCTTGGTATTTACCCAAAGAAATTGAAAATTTATGTCCATCCCAAAAACCTGTACACAAATGTTTATAATAGCTTTATTCATAATTGCGTAACCTTGGAAGCAACCAAGATGTGATTCAGTAGGTGAATGGATTAACAAACCGGTACATCCAGACAATGCAACATTGTTCAACACTAAAAAGAAATGTACTATCAAGCCATGAGAAGACATGGAGGTACATTAAATGCATAAGACAAAGTCAGAAAGAGAAAAACAAATACCGTATGCTAACGCATAAAATGGAATCTAAAAAAAAAAAAAAAACAGGTTCTGAAGAACCTAGGGGCAGGACAGGAATAAAGACACAGATGTAGAGAATGGACTTGAGGACGTGGGGAGGGGGAAGGGTAAGCTGGGACGAACTGAGAGAGTAGCACTGACATATATATACACTACCAAATGTAAAATAGCTAGCTAGTGGGAAGCAGCCACATAGCACAGGGAGATCAGCTCGGTGCTTTGTGACCACTTAGAGGGGTGGGATAGGGAGGGTGGGAGGGAGACACAAGAGCGAGGGGATATGGGGATATATGTATACATATAGCTGACTCACTTTTTTATACAACAGAAACTAACAAACCACTGTAAAGCAATTATACTCCAATAAAGATGTTAAAAAGAAATAAAAAGACAAAGTGAAAGAAGCCAATCTGAAAAGGTGACCTATGTATGATTCCTACTATGTGACATGCTGGAAAAGGCAAAACTATGAAGACAGTATAAAGATCAGTGGTTGCCTGGGGGTCGGGATGGGTGGGAGTTGGATAGGCAGAGCACAGAGGATTTTCAGGGCAGTGAAAATACTCTGTGTGATGCCATAATGATGGGTATGTGTCACTACACCCTTGTCCAAACCCATAGAAAGTACAACACCAAGAACGGACTGTAATGGAAACTCTGGACTTTGGGTAATAATGACATATCAATGCAGATTCGTTAATTGTAACAAATGTGCCACTCTGTTGATAATGACGGAGGCTATGCATGTCTGGGGGGAGGGGTATACAGTAAATGTCTAAACCTTCCCCATTCGTTTTGCTGTGAACCTAAAACTTCTCTAAAAAAATTAAGTCTGTAAAAAAATCATATTTTACAACTCAAATATATAAAATTCTTATTTGTCAATTATACCTCAATAAAGCTGGAAAAAATAATCACAGAAGTTTACCTGCAAAGAGCTTCCTGACTAAAATAATTTTTATGCTAAAAATGTGTCTAACCGTGATTATAAATGTTATTATTGAGAGTATTATTTCTGAAAAGACCGAAATCATTTTGGAGGAATTTTATAGACATTAGTATATAGACATTCAGTGGCAACAAATATTTCCTCTTGTTCCGTATTAATCCTGGAAGTGTGTGAGTGTGTGTGTGTGTGTGTGTGTACAGACTCACATATGTATTCAAGTATATTTAATTTATCCATAAAGAACATGAACATATTAAGTAACTAATGCTTGTCAGTTACTTTGAGTGAATACCGTTTTAGTCAAATGCTATATCTCTGGTAAGTAATAATCAAGATAATGGGTTGTTCAATCATGTAGGTTATTTGCTAGCAGTTTTAAAGCATACCATATGTTTGCCCAGAATACAGACATTTAATTTTTTTCTTAAAAAGGAAGACAAGCAAGCATTCATCAATTGGAAAGAAAACATTTTTAAATGTGAGACACAGTGATTTATATAATGATTCTAAAACTGTCTAATACCTAAAGCACAGTCAATCAAGCTGTAGTCAAGATGCTAAAGAGTAAGTGAAGAGCTGACTTCCTTACATTCCTTCAATCAGTTCTCTCGGGTTTAAAAAACTTTCCACTTCACTCCCACCCAAGGGTACCATCTTATTTGCCAGATCAGCTGGTTCTTCCCAATTTTTTCCATGACTTAAATCAGGCTGCTATAACTCTAGGGAATTTCCTGATCATAAAACTTGTTTTATTTCATTAATAATTCAGAATGGTTCTAAAATATTATTGGGAGAAAAGAGTATAAGCAACAGGCCAGTGATCCATTCCCTCCCCTGTGGAAGACGGGAATGATACTGGGAAAGGGAAAGGAAGATGACATAATTTCCTTGTCAACTGGACTTTCTCAAGCTAGAAAACTAATGAGATTTGCTAGGAAAAAGATTCATTATCTTGTAAATGTCCTTAGAAAGATGGCTCTGGCTAAGGATTATCTAGAGTAAATAAAACCCTGGACCAATGATGCAAGGCTCCCTGGAGAATGTCACCTAAGCTATACAACTCTGGGCCATAAAGTAGTAGAGCTGAAAGGCTCCCTACAGTAAGAGGAATGCCAGAAATTGCATCTAAGACCTCATCTGCTCTGGGCCCAAAAGACACGTCTAGTGTGAGAGAACAGGACCTGGTAAGGTGTCCATGACTTTGCAGACCTCCCTCTGCTTCACGTGTGCTTTTCAGCTGCCTGTAATCTTGACATCATTTAGTAAAGTCTGATACTGAATCAGATCTCAGACTTGACAACTCTAGTATAACTGTTTTTTCTTTTCCTTCCAAATTGTCTACTACAATAGCCCACATCACTAACATTCATATATAGTTTTTCTCATATTTTTCTAAGTATATGTAACTAAATTATGTTCATATGTATCTTTTTACAAATTTTTATAAACTTTTAAAAGAACCTTACAATTTAAATAAATGCTGTAGGTTACATAATCTGAAACCAACATATATTTCTCCAAAAAGTCCTCTAAAAAGCACCGGTTCTGACACAGAGCCAAGGATTAAAACTCTGGGCAAGATAGATGTTAGGAAAGTAGTACTTGTGATATTAACAACACCACCAAAACCAGTGGGTATTTCAACACTGTCCCCAGTGCCCGAGTCTGTGAATCACAGCTCTCATTAATCTGACTTCCCATCTTAAAATACCTACCGGGTAGCTACTGCTTACAATGTAAAGTCTAAACTTCTGACAACAAGGTCTTTAATACTGCGATCTCAGTTATCTGGAAAAGAGGATGTTATAAGCCTTTTCATATAGCTTAACTCTATAGTGCCAAACTATTTAGTGTTCCCTAAACACTATGTTCAGTCAAGGCTGATTTCCAATTTTCATGTCCATGTGGCTTCATATTGTCATAACCAATGCCAGAATGTTTAGTTGATAAGGTTGTGCACTGCCCAAGGGCATCATAGTTAAAGGGGGTGCTAAATACTTCATAAACACCCTGGTAAATATCTTGTTCTGACAGTGTGAGTCATGTTATGGAAATTTTCTAAAAGATAAATCTTGAGGTTACCTTTGCCGCTAGATGTTTCAGATCAAGGATCTCCTCCTATCTAGATTTCTGCTACATCTCTTGGATTTGGTTACTAAACAGAAGTTGTAAATGGGCTCAGCTCCACTTTTCAAGCCACGTTATTTATGTTTTATATCCCTACATACAGCCATTGTTGGCTAAATCATCTGTTGACTAAAGGAATCGACTGACCACTCAGAAGAGACTCCAGGCAGGAATTTCTGAGAGGGAGATGTGGGTAGAGACAATTACCCAAAAAGCACCACAGTCATTTATGCTGTGATATTCTTTGCTTATGTTCCCCTCTGTCTATAATAGCATTTATTCACTGATTAATAGCAGCAGAGGTGGCCCCTCTGGCTGCACGCTCTCACCACTCATTGTGATCACAATCTTAGAATACAAGAGAACTGCTTTCTCCCAATGTATACTACAGCCCCCTGTAAAAGAAGTGACTAGTCAGAACAGGTCATATCCCTATACTGATTTTGGAGATACCAAACTATCTTAAATACCAAACCATCAGAACCACATGAAATGGAGGAAATGTTATTTCTGAAAAGAAATGGTGGAGATCAGAAAGAAAAAAGTAGTAGTAGTGAATGCCTTCTATAATTTCATCCTTTGACTTCCTGGTAGCCACAAACAACTTTTGCTGCCATTCATACAATTTCAGAAATCCCCAGGATGATGAAATCCAAGCATCCCATTCATAAGCAACTCTCACATCCTTTCCTCCAGAGGGTGACTAAGTCTTAACCAGCTAGCGCATCATTTTCTAAGTCCAGGCTTTCTGGGTGGTGTGCAGTCTTTCCAGTAAAGTCCAGAAATGGCTTCGTGGTCTAGCAGTCGACGCCTAAATAATATATCCACCCACCACAATACGCTGAGTATACACTGATGGAGCTAAAATAGAATAACCATTTAAAAATCTCCAATTTAGAAAAGGAAAGAAAGAGAGACAACATACAAGGCATCTCTCATCCTTCCAGGACATGGATTACAAGGTCTCCCTGCTAAGGCAGTGAAATGAATTCCTTGGTCAACCCATCTCAATGACCCTGATTCTCTGCACTGGAATATTCGCTCCTCTACCGCCCTTCCTATTCACACGCAGAAGGAAACCAGGCAGCTCTTTTGCTTCAACATCCTACTTCCTGCAGGGTTGGTTTCAAACCCTAGGAGTAAACAGTCATATGAATTATTTTCTCAGTCAGTGTGCAGTCTTCTTGATAACAAAATCTCTCTTAAAACCAGAGTAGGATGCTGGCAAATTTGCATCCGTTCTACTCCCCAGTCAAGTAACTAAAGCTAGAGATCTTGGTAAAGTCAGAGTTCATGAACCTGGTGCTCTCCCTTGGTCTTTATTCTAATAAATTAATGGCTAAGATATCAGCCAAGTGCCTCCAAGTTAATGGCTAGCATATCAGCCAAGTGTATTCTGTTCTTTGCCACAAGGCTAAATCCTAGCGGGTGACTATATGCAAAGTGAGTGGAAATTAATTTGGTCAGAAAGAGAACAGAGTGTGGGAAGTTTTCACAGAAGACTAGGGGATCTAGTTTCCTCCATTTTCTAACAGCATCCGAATGTGTTTCCTGCTCCCCACTTAGCCATGGGCAGAAGAACCAGCTAGTGCAACCTCCTACTACGCATGATTATCCAACACTCAGTCATCATGGATTGCTGGTCATCAAAACTGTACCATTCTCTTCCCTCTCTTTTTTTAGTCAGGCCAATCCAGACCAAAGGTTAGACCTCTTTTCCTCCAATACTTTATTGCAGGCTGCAAGCATTAGACAACAGATTCCTACTTCTTAATGTTATTCAACCAAATATCCAGATCCAGAGATGCAATAGGTATCAGTCTAATAAGTGGCTTTGCTCCTCATAGAAAAGACTGTTAACTTTCCAGTTTGAAAGAAAGACACTCCGCCTGCCATCCATTCTGCCTTGACTCAACTGAGTCCACATTTGGGGGTCTTTCAATTGAAAAATTTTCCTCTCTCTACCAATTTTTCTGTTTTTAAGCATGCTGTATTTGCAAGTGTCAGAAAACCAACGCAAACTTGTCTTAGCGAATATAGTGAATTTATTAATTCACATAACTGGAAAGATAAAGAAAGGGATCTGGCTTTAGGCCCAACTGATGACATTAACCAGGAGCCCACACATCCCCTCCAGCTATGCCCTTACTCCCACTCTCATTCCCTCCCTACAACTTAGCTCTCCTTTCCTTTGTGTTGGCATCATTTTCTGTCTCTCTTGTTGAAGAATAATGAAAACTTTGCATTGTATTTAGGCTTACAGATTGCCAGAAGCATGTTTTTAATGAACCACTGCGGTAGGGAGAGATGGTTGAAAGTGATTATCAAAAGCACTGAGCTTTTTTACATGGCTGAGAATAACGGGACCACAGTGATACAGAAAGGAAGAAAAGAAATATAACCTGTGGGTACTTTTACATCTTAAGTGATTAACAACCAAAGCTTTTTGTGAACTGTTAAGAATTCTGACACTATTCTTATTTTATGACAAGGTTTTAAACATTTTAAAACTTAACATAGTCTACAAGATGTTCATATTTTAAAAAAAAAGAAAAAGAAAAATCTCTAGGGCACATCTCAGTGTTCCGTCTTCTGCGGATTTTTTAGGATATTCAGACAGAAACATCAGCGACAGCAAGCACCACTGACAGGGAAAGAATAAAGTGAGATTATGTAATAAAACAGAATTTAGGTCAAAAATGTACAATAGCATAAAGAGATACAAATTGAGCAAATGAGAATGGTTGTCTTTTGTAGACCAATCTATACACGGAGGAGTTGACTTTGCAAAGAGGAGGAACACCTCCTTCTCTGACAGAGGATGAAAAGGGCCAGAGTAAAAACCTTTGAGGAAATGCAAAGGTATCTGAGGTAAACATGTCAATAACTGGGTATGTGAGGACCTGGGACACGCTTCCAATGACTGCTGGAGGAAGGTGAGGACTGAGCACACTGAAGAAACCAGCCAGGGGAAGAAAGAACACAGTTGAGGGCACCCCACAATGAACAATAATCACAGCTTTGACATCTTTCAGAGAAGGCAGCATTATCACAGCAAACACATATAGCTAATGAATCAGTATATTCATGACGTCTTTTTTTCCCAGCAAATTTTGCCTGAAAATGAAAACCAAAAACGTTGACAGTGGGATCTACGCAGAATTGAATATTGGCAACATTTTGAAAGCAGCTCTCTTGCCCCTTCTCTGTTTACCCATTTCTGTCCCCCTCTAACCTTAAAAACCTAATTATAGGAATGAGATCACCAAGCAATTGAAACTAACTCCTGACTTAGGGTTTCCTAAATGCACACCATGCCTTGCCTAAACTGCTGATTCTTTTCCTAGATAAAAAGAAGTAAGAATGAAGAAATAAGTAGTTATAGAAATATGAGCTCTCTACTCCCAACAGCAGTCTTAGCAATCCTGCAGAAGATCACGTGGGCAAGGTAAAATCTGAAGAGAGTCAGCCAGTCTGCTTGCAGTGGAAAATGATGCAGAACCCAACCTCCTTCCTTGATGATTCACTGAAATTCTTCCCCCCATTTTCTCCTTGAAAAACTTTCATGGCTGAGCAGAATCTTCAGAGTTGGTCTCTGGACACGAGTCCCCCATCTCCCCAGATTGCTGGCTTTTCTGATTAAAGCACCTTTCCTTTCTACTGACACTTGCCTCTCATATTATTGTCTTTTGAGCAGTGATGAGCTGAACCTGCGTTTGGTAACAATTTCACAAAGAGAAGTAAAAGTACAATTATCTGTGGGAATTTATGTAACCATGAATTCTGTTAGGAAGAAATGCTTCTTTCCTAATCCTAATGCCTCCTCTACATAGAGTTTCATTAGCAAAACATTCCTAGCCTTCCTCTGTTCAAGAGCTTCTCCTCATAGAGAGAGGAATAAATTAGTATAATTCTCTTCCAGATCCTTTCTCTTTCTTTATTTGGGGACAAGATTATCTGCCTCTATGGAGTGCTTGCTTTCTCCCTGGATCTTGCATGCCATGAGACTTACTAAGGCATGATTACCCCCCTGGAAAAGTGGAGGAGGGAAGAAAGGGAGGTTCTGAAGTTTGTGAGAATAGCAGTGTCAGTTCAAGGAAGTGTTAAGATTTGGTGCACTGCAATACCACTGATGAATATAGATGCAAAAGTCCTCAACAAAATACTAGCAAACCAAATGCAACAATGTATTAAAAGGATCATACACCATGATCAAGTGGCATTTATCCCAGGGATGCAAGAATTTTTCAATATCCTCAAATTAAACAATGTGATACACCACATTAAGAAATTGAAGAATAAAAACCATTATGATCATCTCAATATATGCAGCAAAATCTTTTGATAAATTTCAACATTCATGTGTGATAAAAACTTTTCATAAGTGGGCATAGAGGGAGCATACCTCAATATAATAAAGGCCATATATGACAAACCCACAGCGAACATCATACTCAATGGTGAAAAGCTGAAAGCATTTCCTCTAAGATCAGGAACAAGAAAAAGATGCCCACTCTCAC
Source organism: Aethalodelphis obliquidens (assembly GCF_003676395.1). Lineage (NCBI taxonomy): Eukaryota > Metazoa > Chordata > Mammalia > Artiodactyla > Delphinidae > Aethalodelphis > Aethalodelphis obliquidens. The sequence continues at coordinate 9,273,639 of NW_020837968.1, forward strand.
GGCTTCTATTCAACATAGTTTTGGAAGTCCTAGCCACAGCAATCATAGAAGAAAAAGAAATAAAAGGAATCCACATTGGAAAAGAAGTAAAACTGTCACTGTTTGCAGATGACATGATGCTATACATAGAAAATCCTAAAGATGCCATCAGAAAACTACTAGAGCTCATCAATGAATTCAGTAACATTGCTGGATACAAAATTAATATACAGAAATCTGTTGCATTTCTATAACTAAGAAAAAAATATCAGAAAGAGAAATTAAGAAAACAATCCCATTTACCATCACATCAAAAAGAATAAAATACCTAGAAATAAACCTACTTAAGGAGGCAAAAGATCTGTACTCTGAAAACTATAAGACACTGATGAAGAAACTGAAGACAACACAAACAGATGGAAAGATATACCATGTTCTTGAATTGGAAGAATCAATAGTGCTAAAATGACCATATGACCCAAAGCAATCTACAGATTCAATGTCATCCCTTATCAAATTACCAATGGCATTTTTCACAGAACTGGAAGCAAAAATCTTAAAGTTTGTATGGAAACACAAAAGACCCCGAATAGACAAAACAATCTCGAGAAAGAAGAATGGAGCTGGAGGATTCAGGCACCGTGACTTCAGACTACAAAGCTACAGTACTCAAAAAAGTATGGTACTTACACAAAAACAGACACATAGATCAATGGAAAAGGATAGAAATCCCAGAAGTAAACCACATACTTATGGTCAATTAATATATGATAAAGGAGGCAAGAATATACAATGGAGAATAGAAGTCTCTTCAATAAGTGGTCCTGAGAAAACTGGACAGCTACATGTAAAATAATGAAATTAGAACATTTTCTAAAATCACATACAATATAAACTCAAAACAAATTAAAGACCTAAATGTAAGAGCAGATATTATAAAACTCCTAGAGGAAAACATAGGCAGAACATGCTTTGACGTAAATCACAGCAATATTTTTTTGAATCTGCCTTCTAGAGTAATGGAAATAAGAACAAAAATAAACAAATGGAACCTAATTAAACTTAAAAGCTTCTGCACAGCAAAGGAAACCATAAACAAAACAAAAAGACAACTTACAGATTGGGAGAAAGTATCTGCAGACAATGCAACCAACAATAGGTTAATTTCCAAAATAAACAAACAGCTTAATATCAGAAAAACAAACAACCGAAACAAAAAATGGGCAGAAGACCCAAATAGACATTTCTCCAAAGAAGACATACAGATGGCCAATACGCACATGAAAAGATATCAAAACCATAATGAGGTATCACCTCACACCAGTCAGAATGGCCATCATTAAAACGTCTACAAATATGCTGGAGAAGGTGTGGAGAAACAGCAACCCTCTTCACTGTTTCTGGGAACATAACTTGGTGCAGCCACTCTGGAGAACAGTATGGAGGTTCTTTAAAAAACTAAAAATAGAGTTACCATATGATCCAGCAATCCCAGTCCTGGGTATATATCTGGAGAAAACTCTAATTTGAAAGGATACATGCACCCCAATGTTCATAGCATCATTATTTACAATAGCCAAGACATAGAAACAAACTAAATGTCCATCAACAGATGAGTGGATAAAGAAGATGTGGTACACATATACAATGGAATACTACTCAGCCATAAATAAGAATGAAATAATGCCATTTGCAGCAACATGGATGAACCTAGACATTACCACACTAAGTAAATCAGAGAAAGACAAATACTATATGATATCACTCACATGTGGAATCTAAAACAATGATGTAAATGAACTTATTTACAAAACAAAAATAGACTCACAGACACAGAAAAGAAACATGGTTACCAAAGGAGATGGGTGGGGAGATAAGTTAGGAGTTTGCGATCCATAGATACATACTACTATATATAAAATAGATAAACAACAAGGACCTATTATATATCACAGGGAACTATATTCAATATCTTGTAATAACCTATAATGAAAAATAATCCAAAAAAGTATATATTAGTTTGGCTAAAATGTTCGTTCATTTTTTTCCGTAAGATGGCTCTAGGAGCACTTAGTTGTCTATAACTTCATTCAAAACAATTTTGCTAGATTGTATTATGACAGCTGTCATATCAGCATGCATTTAAAAAAATTATCAAAATTGGTGAATTTTTGTGTAGACATTTTAATATTAAAGATGGAAGAAAAAAAACAACATATGCAGCATTTTATGCTTTATTATTTCAAGAAAGGTAAAAACGCAACTGAAATGCGAAAAAAGATTTGCACAGTGTATGGAGAAGGTGCTGCGACTGATTGAACATGTCAAAAGTGGTTTGCAAAGTTTCGTGCTAGAGATTTCTTGCTGGATGAGGCTCCACGGTCAGGTAGACCAGTTGAAGTTGATAGCGATCAAATTGAGACATTCATTGAGAACAATCAACATTATACCATGTGGGAGATGGACAACATACTCAAAAATATCCAAATCAAGCGCTGAAAATCGTTTGCATGAGCATGGTTATGTTCATCACTTTGACGTTTGGGTTCCACATAAGTTAAGCGAAAAAAACCTTCTTGACCGTTTTCCGCATGCAATTCTCTATCTAAACGTAATGAAAACATTCTGTTTTTAAAACAAATTGTGACAGGTGATAAAAAGTGGATACCGTACAACAGTGTGGAATGGAAGAGATCGTGGAGCAAGTGAAATGAAACACCACCAACCACACCAAAGCCTGGTCTTCAACCAAAGAAAGTGATGCTGTGTGTATGGTGGGATTGGAAGGGACTCCTCTATTATGAGCCCCTTCTGGAAAATAAGACGACTAATTCCAACAAGCACTGCTCCCAATTAGACCAACTGAAAGCAGCACTTGTCGAAAGGTGTCAACAGAAAACGCGTACTCTTCCATCAGGATAATGCAAGACAGCGTGTTTCTTTGATGACCAGGCAAAAACTGTTACAGCCTGGCTGGGAAGTTCTGATTCCTCCGCCCGTATTCACCAGACATTGCACCTTTGGATTTCCATTTATTTCAGCCTTTACAAAATTCTCTTAATGGAAAAAATTTCAATTCCCTGGAAAACTGTAAAAGGCACCTGGAACAGTTTTTTATCAAAAAGATAAAAAGTTTTGGGAATTTGAAATTATGAAGTTGACTGAAAAATGAAACAAAAGGGTGAATATGTTGTTCAATAAAGTTCTTGGTGAGAATGAAAAATGTGTCTTTTACTTAAAAAACCGAAGTCACTTTTTGGCCAACCCAATATATGTATGTATAACTGAATCACTTTGCTATACACCCGAAACTAACACAACATTGTAAATTAACTATACTTCAATAAAAAATAGTTATAAAAATAAAAAATAAAAACATAAAAAGATTTGGTGCACTGAAAATGGAAATTAGAAGATGGATGTTTAGGGAGCAAAATAATGAGACTAGGGCATCTGGCAGAGCCTTGATCAAAAGGCTTAAAGTGGTGGAGACATTGTATTAACTCAGAGTATAAGTGAAGTTTGCAGAGGCCTGTATCTCTGCCATGTGGCTGTATTTTTATGGTTATGAGTTTAACAGCTGTGCCTTAATTGAATAACCAGCTCTAACAGAAGATCACATGTTCCCAAGTCTACTAGTCCTTGTATATATCTAGCCCATCCTTCAGCTATGAGTATGAACCTCAGAAAACACCTGCAGTCCTCTACAAAGTCTGGGATCATCTGAGTTGAGCATGATGCTTCAGCAAAAACACAGGCCTTACATTTAGAGCTGATTTAGTTTGACCTTGACCTTCATTGGGACAATGTGATATTGTGATTTATAATAAGAAATATATAGTTCATCTCTGTCTCAGTTTCTGGCATAGAGCTATTAAAACCCTTGGAATTTCCTAAATGATGAGAGACAAAGGTGTCTTTTATTATGTTAATGAGGCAACTTAATCATACCTAGGTAATAAAGCGCCATAAAAATTCAAAAGTGATATGTATTTAAGTTTCTCCATGTCTTTTCATGGCTTGGAAGCTCTTTTATTTTTAGCACTAAATAATATTCCACTGTCTGAATGTACCACAGTTTATTTATTGATTCACCTACTGAAGAACATCGTGGTTGCTTCTAAGTTTTGGCAATTATAAATAAAGCTGCTACAAACATCCACATGCAGGTTTTTGTGTTTATAATTTATATACAACACTTTTAATTACATATATTTTTAAATTTATAATATATATAAATTCACAAGCTGGAAATGTAAAGAATCTAGAATAGACATTTTTTAAAAAGAACAAAGTTGAAGACACACTAACTGATTTCACAATTTACTTGAAAGGTATAGTAATTAAGACAGTACAGAATTGATATAAAGGTGGACAGATCAATAGAGCAGAATAAAGAATCCAGAAATAAATCCACTCATATAAGATTAATTGATTTTTCAATAGAAGTACTAAGGTAATTCAATGGATAAAGAACAGTCTTTTCAAACAACGGTTCTAGAGCAACGGGAAATCCACGTGATAGGGAAAGGAAACAACCTTTACCTTACAACACACACACACAAATAACTTGCTATGTGTGACAGACCTACATTTAAGTGCAAAACTATAAAACTTCAGGAAGACAACCTTTGTGAGTTTAGGAAAAGCACAGTCACTGAAAGAATAAAAAAGATAAACCAGACCATAAAGATTTATATATCTTGCTCTTCAAAAGACATCATTAAGAAAACAAAGATAGTCCACATAAAAGCAAAGTATTTGCAAAGCATATTTATGATAAAAGACTTGTGTCCAGAATGTATAATAAACGCTACAATTTAACCATCACCATTGGATGACAGACAATCCAATAAAAATGTACAAAAATATTTGAATAGACACTCACCTAAGAAGATACACAAATGGTAAGTATGTAGGTGAAGAGAACTTCAACACTGTTGAGTTCAACACTATTCATAATGGAATTGACAGCTCAAACCACAGTGTGATACCTTCACATAAGTATTACAACACTAAAAAAGAAATGACTTTCAACCCCAGGTATTCATGAGGATGTAGGGAAACTGGACTCTTTATAATGGCTGGTAAGAATGTAAAATGTTACAGCTACTTTGGAAAAAGAGTTCTTTAATTTCTTAAAAAGAAAGACCCAAGAATTCTACTCTGGTGGATTAGGAAAACACATCCATGCAAAGATTTGTACTTAAATATTCAGAGCAGTGTTACTTATATGTCCAGCTTAAAACTGGACACAATCCAAATGTCCATCAACTTGTAAATGGATAAACTAAATGTGGTATGTTCATATGATGGAATCCTACTCAAGAATAAAAAGGAATGAACTAATGATACATGCAAAAATATAAATAAACCTCAAAAGCATTATGCTAAATGAAAGAGATGACAAAAAAAGGGAAATTCCAAAGTTTTTTTTTTTTTTTACTATTATCTTTTTAAAAAATTCTCTTTCATCATTCATGTTTGTTTAGAACATTACAGTAGGCATGAAGGGAAAAATAACTGCATTTTTAAATGCAATCTGTCCAAAGTATATTATAATATATGAAACCATGCCATTATCTCTTAGGGGAAAAAAGCATTCAAAAATTAATTTGATATTAAGTTTAAAGATTAAGACCAACGTCCAAGTAAGCCACGTATAAGGTTAAGTGCAAGTCATGTTTTCATTCCAGTGAGTTTACAGAAATGTGGGCATGCCATGTATGATTTGAAATAGTCAAATCCTCGAAGGTTTCTCCACTGGGATTTAAATAAAAACTAAAATGTCAGCATAGTTTCAGTGGCTTTCAATTTCCTGTTTGATCTCAGAAATGTATGGATGGTCTTTGCCATGAGCACTTCCATGATGGCAATGGCCTTCCTCAGGGCTCTCTCCCCGGCCTTTACCATAGCGGGTGGTAAAGAAATGTATCTAGTGACAATAATAGCTACCACTGAATACCTAAGCTGTGCAAGAAGACAGCAGTATTTCAATGCCACTCTCTGATAGGGTGACGATATATGTTGTTTGCTTATCACCACTAACCCCCATATATGATCAATCTTCCCCAGGCAGATTCAAATTTAATGGGTTTATAGGAGGTTTCTGCTAGTATCGTATTCTCTTATTGTGACTTCTCAGTATCTGAGCTCACAAACATTTGATGAAGCTGATACCTAGAAGATCTTTTTTTTTTTCGCGGCATGTGGGATCCTCCCGCACTGGGGCACGAACCCGTGTCCCCTGCATCAGCAGGCGGACTCTCAACCACTGCATCACCAGGGAAGCCGTAGAAGATCTTAGTCCCTCCCTCCCTTCACCACCACTGCATCTCTGCTACGGCCACTGGAAAAACTAAGTACTAGGTTATAGGAATGTCATTTTGATTGGGAATTTTCTCCAGTGACTGGAGATCATTTTGTTTCCTCAGTGTGTTGCCTGATGAGGGGTGGGTAGGTTAGTATTTGATCATTTTGTATGTCTTTCTAACTCTTTGGATGCTCTTAGAAATGAAACACATATGAGATTTCACACTGATCTTCACGATGAGGTCCTGAAAGAATTGTGGCTATGTCCATGAAGACAGCCCATGTGCAGTTGCTAAATGACTCCACAGCTCCACCTAGGTAACCATAACACCTTTAGCGTACTGCAAACGAGACGTTCAAAATGTTTTATTTCACTGGGCTCACAAAGGGAAAAATAATTTAACCTTTAAACTTTACCTTAGATTTTGATGCCGAGAGACTTTAAAATTGGCAGAGTAGAATTTTTAGGTTTATATTTTTTAGGGATTTTGATAATGGGAGATGATTTATGTTCAAATTTGGGATGTGTTTATGATAACTTCTTATTGGTGAATCTTAATATTGTCATTTGATCCCTTTGCAGAATTTGATAGGCTGTACTGGGCAATATGTTTAGACATAGCTACTGATAGGAAATAGAATAGGAGGTACATTTCTGGACTTGAATACTGAATTTCAATTACTGTACTGTTTTTACACATTTCAGATCTTTGGGGCAAAATTTAAACATAAACTAGCGGTCACAGGGGAAACTATGAAGGAATAGTAATTGACATTGGGAACGTGGCCTCATGAAGGTAACAGGAATTTTCCAAGAGGTGGATTAAGAAAAAAATCTAAGAATTAAAGGAAGAATCAGGGACAGAGGCCTGCAACTGATTTTGTTTCTGGTTTCTGTTTTGGTTTGATTTGGTTTTTTGGCAGAAGTTTGAAGAGGTATTTCAATTTAGGAGAATATTATTAGATTACAACTTGGAAAGAAATATAAGAAACAAGGGGTATCTGTGTCCCACTTTATAACCAGGGGGCCATTTTCTCTTGAGACAAAAAGGGTCAGCAAGGTATAAGAAAAGCATTTTCAAAAATTGCAAATATTTCTAGGAAACATCAAATTGAACAAAGTTCATAAGTATTTTTTTTTTAAACTTCAGGCCAGCTCAGATTCTTTTAATGAGATGTGAATTTCCAAAGAAGGCCATGATGTTGCATTACTTTTCTGAATGTCTATCGACATCATTCAGCATATATGTGTCCCATTAACAGGTTTAGGACATGTTGTTGAGCTGGGATAGGAAGAGGAAGGACCTGGATATTGTTTCATAAACACAGATTTTAATATATGTGACAGACAACAAGAATTAAGAGTCAGAGGTCATATCAGAGTACAGAATTTCACAGTTCATTGTTATGCAACTATACTAACTGCTAAAGAACAAAGTATCGATTCACCTACTAAAGCTGGAAAGGCTGACTGTATTCAAGGGAATTATCGCGAGAGGCAGAGGGACCACTGCAGTGGGGTTTTGCAGGAGCTGGGAGAGATCAGCCTCAATTCTGAATACAACAAGGAAAAGTGGGAATTATAGCCAAGAAACAAGATGAAGTAGTTGGGCGATGAAAAATTACCAAGAGGAAACACCAGGGTAAGGCGGGGGAGGGGGGGATCGTGGCTAAACTGACTTAGCAGGATTCTCGCTAAAACTGGGCTCTACAAGGAAGGACACAGGAGCCCAAGGTCAGGCCTAGCCCAAAAGAGAGCTCAGCGGAGCCTAACCAAATTTCGGTCAAGGAATGAATCTTTGTCATTAAACAAGCTTAGTGTGGTCCAGTACAAAATCAAATGTCTCAGTTTTAGGAGCTTCTGACCTCACGTGTTCAATCTTTAACATAATTACTCAAAATTTTACTACCTCTCATTTCATACCTGCTCATACAGAATCTGTTTTTTTCCTTATGGATTTTTCTCCCCTTAAAAGGCCTTTCTCCAAGGAATGTCACACAGCTATTGATATAGCAGTCCAGGTGACAGCTTCCTGTATGTGCCTAGGGAACAGGCACCTCCCAGATAATGGGTCTGCATTTGAGACCAGCAACTGTATTTGCGTCTGGGAGCAGTGGATTGGGGAGAAAGGAACTATTCTCAGATGGCAATACAGGTACCTGTGAGAAAAGGTTGTGGACTGAAACTGTCAAAAGCTGGCTTCCTAAATATCACCAACAACTTGTTGAAAAAACAAATCTGGGTTACTGCTCACTGCGGTAAAGGAGAGCAAAGCATTGGCAGTGTACCAGAGGGGAGACGGCAAGGTCAGAAATTATTGGGAATTGGAAATTTGATTTAAGGCAGTTCTTTCAAAGAGGGGGTTTGATTAGAATTAGATAAGAATCAAGATACGGGAGTTCAGGATTGGTGAAGGCAGTCAAAGAACTTAGGGCTCAAACTCAAACTGCAGTTTTAAAGTAGCCTGTCTTTTATCTTCAGGGACAACAAAATGGAAGTAATCTTGCAGAAAAGTGACCTTTGATGCTTTGATGTCTATTAACACTTTCCACTGAGCAGTAGATGAGTATTTTGAGAAGCAAATATAAGGAACAATCAAAGTATTTGTCTGGGCAGAAGGGTCCCTGAAAAGCAAAGTGATACTAAAGACAGCAACATGGCAAAGCCACGTCCTCATACCTAGAAAGGCGTATTTTCTGTCCTCAGTGTCCGGATTGAGTTTGGAGATAATCTTGGTTCTCAGATTGTGAACTACTGCACAGAACTGTGCGCAAGTAATTGTGCTGTTAACTATGTCCTTTCGAGTTTCAGAAGCTGTGCTGCATGGCAGCCGGGCTGGAGCTTCTCTGTGACAGGCTCAGAAGCCTGGACAGACAGCAGTGAGGCCAGCACACAGCTGGCCTTGGTGACCCTGGCCAGTAGGAGCGACCCAGGAGAAAATGGTGTCTCAGGTTGGGGTTCAGAGCACACAGGTGGAGTCTGACAAACTAAATATAAATCTTCTCTAGAAATCCCTTTAGTACATTTGTGATTTAGGTTAACTATTGAATTTCTGAGCTTCTGTTTCCATTTTGATAACTGAGAAAATATATGTAAGACATTAGCATACAATAGAACCTAACAAATATTTTTCTCCTAAATCTACTATGGAGAAAATTCCCTAAAACATGATATAATAGAAGAACTTATTTAATGACAAAAGATATATTAAAATGAGATAGAGAGTTCTACTGAGTAATCAACAAGAGTATTGTTTCCACTGTAAATGTAACTATCTGCCTATTTAAAAAACAGGCATTATGTTTTATAAAATTAATTTGCAATAAATGGGGAATTGTTGCTCAGTGGGTACAAAGTTTCAGTTATGCAGGAGAAATAAGTTCTAGAAATCTGCTGTATAACACATTATCTATAGTTAATAACACGCCATTGTGCACTTAAAAATATGTTAAGAGTATAGAGCTTGTGTTAAGTGTTCTTGTCACAAAAACAAAACCAAACAACAACAAAAACCACAAAAGGACACAAGGAAATTTTTGAAGGTGATGACTATGTGTAGTACCTTGATCATAGTAACAATATCACAGGTGTGTACATATGTCCAAACTCATCAAAAAGCATACCTTAAACATGTACATTTAAAAATTATAGATCAATGATACTCAATAAAGCTTAAAAAGCATTCTCCCTGACTTCCTAATTTTCGTTAAAATCAGTTATTTAAATTTACAGCTATCTCAAAAGTATTATATTTTCACTTCATATAACCAAGTACCTGTTGAATATTTACTTAAAAGACAGCCTTAATGATATTTAAGTTAATTTCACTTGCTTAAAATTTTAACTAGAAAAAAAAACCTTCCTTGTTATTTTTAATCCAGATATACTTGGTGTGAAGATGTAATTGCAATTTTAAATTAACTTGTACCTTCAGGAACAACATAATGAAAGTAATTTTGCAGAAAACTGACCTTTTCTCTGTATTCTTCAGCAAGATGTGCCCCACCAGAAATGAATCAATACTCTGGAATCTATTTTAGGGGGAAAAAGATATTATATTCATAACAATGTCATAGCATTTCTTTTAATTCTACATCTAATCTTAATTCAATTGTTTAATCTATTTTTAAAATTATAATAAAAAATAATCATAAAATATTTGAGCAATACTTTCTTTTTCCTAAGCAGAGGGTTAAATTAATCTTTTAACCAAGGCTTGAGTGGAAGCATAATCCTTATGCTTCCTTATTATTCCTAATCCTTATGTGACCCTTATTAATAGTCTAAATATGTTTGTTGCTTTAGAAGTGATTTTTGAAGTACCTCCCTTGATTCTACGATTCTGTTCTCCTTAGTGCAATATCAGGGCTGATTAGAACTTAGTAGGATGACGATGCTGTGAGTAAAGATTTGGTATTTGGGTGGTCAGAATAAATAGATACCTGAACAAGACATAAACTCTTTCTGTCCTTCTCTTCATCAGGGTGCCTGTCTGCTCAGCCAACTGCTAATTTCTGATTAATCGTGTTATGGGGTATTTCAGTCCATACTCTCATCCTGAACAGCAGGAAGTTTAACTGGGTCACTAATATCATGCTCAGGTTTTTGTATGGTCTTTCAACACCTTCCAAATCACAGGCCTATACTATAGTCACAAGCCGATAATGACCACCTGTTAGACTTGGGGATATTTATTATCTTTACTCAGATCGTCTGTCACTGGGCTCCCCCCACTAGGTTAGCCCTCTTGGCCTTGTTAAGAACCTGAATCACGCTTAAACTCACGAATATTAGTACTGCCTTGCTGAGTTTGGTGGGACCAGCTCATGCAGTTCTATTGTTTGACCCCGGCAGCTGCCCCGTGCCCCACTGAGGTCACCATGTGGTCCTAGTTTTCTTCTTGTTCCACAGCTGATATCCCAACATGTTCCAAAAGGCACTGGCATACAAGCACCCACTGCAGAATTTATTAAATTAAACCGACAAGAGAGTTAAGGAGCTAAACCTGTCCACTATGACAGTTTTCCCAATTTATTTCTACCCATTTAAATTTTTCCCTATAGTGAAAATAAGCTCTGTGAAATAAATCACCTAACCTAGGTGATGTTGAAGTCAGAGCTTTAATGTAGGTATGACTCCTATCCAACACTGGGACTCCAGAGGACAAATGAATTCCACTTCACTGGAAATCTGATATGAATGTCAATATAATTTAAGATCATTTAACATTTCAGCAAATATACCCTACCTCACAAAACAATATGGAGTCCTAGGGTGAAATATCACCCACCAAATCAATAGTACTAGAGGACTGGAAAACTATGTACGGAATAAAAGGAGACTGGGTGATTCTATTCAGAGACTTAAAAAAATATTTCCACAAAATTTCACATAAAATGCACTTACTATTTATTAAGGAACTTTTTTCAAAAAAAAAAAACATGAACAAGAAACTGTCATGAATGTTTTATCACCTAGAAATATTCTGTCCATCTTGTTCAAATGAATTTTGTTAATGGGTTTACTATAGGGGTTAAAAGCATGGACCCTGGGGCCAGAGTCCTGGGGTTCAAATCCAAGCTCCACCCCCCCAGCAGCTGTGCAAATTTTTTTTCCATACCTTAGTCTCACCTATGAAATGGTGATAACAGTAGTAATGATCTCAAAGGACTCTTATAAAGTTGAGTTAAATACGGGAAGTGTGGGCTTCCCTGGTGGCGCAGTGGTTGAGAGCCCGCCTGTCGATGCAGGGGACACGGGTCCGTGCCCCGGTCCGGGAAGATCCCACATGCCGCGGAGCGGCTGGGCCCGTGAGCCATGGCCGCAGAGCCTGCGCGTCCGGAGCCGGTGCTCCACAACGGGAGAGGCCACAACAGTGAGAGGCCCGCGTACCGCAAAAATAAAAAATATGGGAAGTGCTTAGAACAGCTTCTGGGTCATAAAAAGTACCATGTAAGTGTGAACTATGATTATTATTATTAGAAACAGTTGTAATATTATCATTACTTTTAAAATAGTGCTTTAAAAAAAATTTTTAAAGCTAGAGTAATATGAAGGACAACTTTTTGATTTCTCTGCCTTTAGCCATTCGTTAAGATATTAAGCAGAATTTACAATTCTTAAATGCTACATGTGAGTGACCTTATGAACAAAGGAAAAGAAAACGTTCACTACGCCATACAAGATGTTTTGCATTTGGCAACAGAAGCGCCATGTCAAGAAACTAAATAAGTAAGCAGTGGATTTTGGAAGCAAGCTGGCTCCTTCTGTGCATCACCTAAAGTGCTGCAGCAATGAGCACAGTGATAAATGCTCAATCATGTGGCATTCCATCAACATAGCATGCCCCTAAAATGAAAAGTATGGATCATTTTCCAGATAAAACACACACATTCTGGGAAAAGGAAAAATTAAGGTAATGCTTTGGCAAAAGATTGTAAAATGGGCTTTCTGTATTCAGTGTTCATCTCTGCTCACAATAGAAACTGCCATGAATTTCTTTAGCACAATCCTCTACCTGATGTAATGCCTATCCTATTGCTTAAAATATACTAATTACAGATGACGGTCATTTGACACATTGTCAACGCAACGTTTAGTTTGTGCAAAGATTTAAACACTTCCCTCCAAACCTGTGTGTGTGTCATGTGTGTGTGTGCACATTCGCAGGTGCACGAATTTAATAGCTCATGATACTTTTAAGTTAATTTTGTTTTCCATAGTAGAGCTTTTACGGCTTTGGTAATGACATTTTACAACATACTTAAAAGAATTCAGACATAATTTTTGACATGCATTGATTTTTATCAATTACATAATTACTATTAGACCAAATATCTGAACTGTAGTTGAAACCTAAAATGGTGGCATCTTAAATTTATGTCCATAGATAGTCATTTCAGAACTAGAAGATAAAGTGTATTTTCTAAAGAACATATTGTTGTAATTATCTAGAAAAATCACATGCCAAAAGTCTAACATTCATTTCTAAAAAAGGGTATCCCTACACAGTAGGTCCATGGTTACAGGCTTGAATCCCATGATACGAGTCACATAAAAATGAATGTGTTTTTCTATTGGATGGAACTGATAGCAGACAAAAGTCACATTATTTTTCCTGTTTTGTCTTTGATATAAAATGAAACAAGTTAAATGACTTCGGTGAACTAGTGTTGAGTAGGCAAGAAAAGGATTTCTAGGCATTTAGGAAATCCTGTCTGCACTTGGAGGTGGAGTGAACCGTCTGTCATCATCTCTGATCCAGGTGGAACTGACAATGGTGGCTCAGAGAGTTTCTAAACACAACTTGGGCTAGTGTGCCACAGCTAACCGGGAGGGAGTGTGGGAAAAACTCTGGACCTGCCTAAGAGGCAAGAGACCATTGATTCAGGGTGCAAGAGGAGAGGGGATTCCTTCCCTGTCTGCCCAGAGAAAGCAGAGCACTGCCTAAATGAGCTCCAGAGATGGGCACGAGCCACGGCTATCAGCTCAGATCCCAGAGACGGGCATGAAACGCTAACGCTGCTGCTGCAGCCACCAAGAAGCCTGTGTGCGAGCACAGGTCACTCTCCACACCTCCCCCCGAGGAACCTGTGCAGCCCATCACTTCCAGGGTCCCATGACCCAGGGCCAAGTTCCCGGAAAACACACAGTGTGCCTCAGGCTGTTGTAATGTCATGTCGGTCCCTGCCGCCACAGGCTCTCCCCACATTCCAATTATAACTACCATATGCCTCCCTGCCCCTGGCATGAGAGAGCCAGAGCCCCCTAATCAGCCGCTGCTTTAACCCCATCCTGTCTGGATGGGAACAGAAGCCTGAGGGCAACCTACACACAGAGGCGGGGCCAAAACCAAAGCTGAACCCTGGGAGCTGTGTGAACAAAGAAGAGAAAGGGAAATCTCTCCCAGCAGCCTCAGGGGCAGCAGATTAAATCTCCAAAATCAAGTTGATGTACCTGCATCTGTGGAATACCTGAATACACAAGGAATCATCCCCAAATTGAGGCAGTAGACTTTGGGAGCAACTGTAGACTTGGGGTTTGCTGTTGCCAACTGACTCGTTTCTGATTTTTATGTTTATCTTAGTATAGTTTTTAGTGCTTCTTATCACTGGTGGATTATTTTATTGGTTTGGTTGCTCTCTCCTTTCTTTTATTACTCTAAAATTTTTAAAGTTTAATAATTTTTAAATTTTTATTTTAATAATTTTATTATTATTTTTTAATGTTTTTATTTATATTCTTTCTTTTTTTCTCCCTTTTCTTCTGATCTGTGTGGCTGACAGGCTCTTGGTGTTCCGGCCTGGTGTCAGGCCTGAGTTTCTGAGGTGGGAGAGCCGAGTTCAGGACACTGGACCACCAGACACCTCCTGGCCCCACGTAATATCAATCAGCGAGAGCTCTACCAGAGATCTCCGTCTCAATGCTAAGACCCAGATACACCCAATGGTCAGCAAGCTCCAGGGCTGGACACCCCATGCCAAACAACTAGCAAGACAGGAACACAACCTCACCCATTAGCAAAGAGGCTGCCTAAAATCATATTAAGTTCACAGACACCCCAAAACACACCACCAGATGCAGCCTTGCCCACGAGAAAGACAAGATCCAGCCCCACCCAACAGAACACAGGCACCAGTCCCCTCCACCAGGAAGCCTACACAAGCCACTGAACCAACCTTACCCACTGGGGGCATTCACCAAACACAACAGGAACCAAGAACCTGAAGCCTGCAAAAAGGAGACCCCAAACACAGTAAGTTAAGCAAAATGAGAGGACAGAAATACATAGCAGATGAAGGAGCAAGGTAAAAACTCACCAGACCAAACAAATGAAGAGGAAATAGGCAGTCTACCTGAAAAAGGATTCAGAGTAATGATAGTAAAGATGATCCAAAATCTTAGAAATAGAATGGAGAAAATATAAGACATGTTTAACAAGAACCTGGAGGAAATGAAGAGCAAACAAAC
This sequence comes from Aethalodelphis obliquidens, assembly GCF_003676395.1. Lineage (NCBI taxonomy): Eukaryota > Metazoa > Chordata > Mammalia > Artiodactyla > Delphinidae > Aethalodelphis > Aethalodelphis obliquidens. Next base: position 9,288,901 of record NW_020837968.1, read on the forward strand.
AATGATGAACACAATAAATGAAATTAAAAATTCTCTAGAAGGAATCAATAGCAGAATAACTGAGGCAGAAGAACAGATAAGTGACCTGGAAGATAAAAGAGTGGAAATAACTACTGTAGAGCAGAATAAAGAAAAAAGAATGAAAAGAATTGAAGACAGTCTCAGAGACCACTGCCACAACATTAAACGCACCAACATTCGAATTATAGGGGTCCCAAAAGAAGAAGAGAAAAAGAAAAGGTCTGAGAAAATATTTGAAGAAATTATAGCTGAAAATTTCCTTAACATGGGAAAGGAAACAGTCAGGTCCAGGAAGCACAGAGAGTCCCATACAGGATAAATCCAAGGAGAAATATGCCAAGACATACATTAATTAAATTATCAAATATTAAATACAAAGATGCTAACATATATATATGGAATCTAAAAAAAAAAACTGGTACTGATGAGCCTAGATGCAGGGCAGGAATAAAGAGACAGATATAGAAAACGGACTTGAGGACATGGGGTGGGAGGGCGAAGTTGGGCCGAAGGGAGAGTAGCATCAGCATACATACACTACCGAATGTAAAATACTTCGCTAGTGGGAAGCAGCCGCATAGCACAGGGAGATCAGCTCAGTGCTTTACAATGACCTAGAGGGAAGGGATAGGGAGGATGGAAGGGAGGCTCAAGAGGGAGGGGATACGGGGACATGTGTATGCATATGGCTGATTTGCTTTGTTGTGCAACAGAAACTAACACAGTATTGTGAAGTAATTATACTCCAATAAAGATCTATTTAAAAAAGTAAATCCAAAGAAAAAATATTAAAAGCAGCAAGGGAAAAGCATCAAATAACACACAAGGGAATCCAGATAAGGTTAACAGCTGATCTTTCAGCAGAAACTCTGCAAGCCAGAAGGGAGTGGCAGGACATATTTAAAGCAATGAAAGGGAAAAACCTACAACCAACATTACTCTACCCAGCAAGGATCTTACTCAGATTCGATGGAGAAATTAAAACCTTTACAAAGAAATTGAAACCTTTACAAATGAGCGAAAGTTAACAGAATTCAGCACTACCAGAACAGCTTTACAACAAATGGTAAAGGAACTTCTCTAGGCAGGAAACAAAAGAGAAGGAAAAGACCTACAAAAACAAACCCAAAACAATTAAGAAAATGGTAACAGGAACATACATGTCGATAATTACCTTAAATATAAATGGATTAAATGCTCCAACCAAAAGACGTAGACTGGCTGAATGATACAAAAACAAGACCCATATATATGCTACCTACAAGAGACCCATTTCAGACCTAGGGACACATGCAGACTGAAAGTGAGGGCATGGAAAAAGATATTCCATGCAAATGGATATCAAAAGAAAGCTGGAGTAGCAATTCTCATATCAGACAAAATAGACTTTAAAATAAAAACTGTTACAAGAGACAAAGAAGGACACTACATAATGATTAAGGGATCGATCCAAGAAGAAGATGTAACAATTGTAAATATTTATGCACCCAACAGAGGAACACCTCAATACATAAGGCAAATGCTTACAGCCATAAAAGGGGAAATTGACAGTAACACAATAATAGTAGGGGACTTTAACACCTCACTTTCACCGATGGACAGATCATCCAAAATGAAAATAAGGAAACACAAGCTTTAAGTGACACATTAAACAAGATGGACTTAGTTGATATTTATAGGACATTTCACCCAAATACAACAGAATACATTTTCTTCTCAAGTACTAATGGAACATTCTCCAGGATAGATCATATCTTGGGTCACAAATCAAGCCTTGGTAAATTTAAGAAAACTGAAATCATATCAAGTATCTTTTCTGACCACAACAGTATGAGACCAGATATCAATTACAGGAAAAGAACTGTAAAAAATACAAACACATGGAGGATAAAGAATATGCTACTAAATAACCAAGAGATCACTGAAGAAATCAAAAAATACCTAGAGACAAATGACAACGAAAACACAATGATCCCAAACCGATAGGATGCAGCAAAAGCAGTTCTAAGAGGGAAGTTTATAGCAATACAATCCTAGCTCAAGAAAGAAGAAAAATCTCAAACAACCTAACCCTACACCTAAAGCAATTAGAGAAAGAAGAACAAAAAAAAAAAAAACCCCAAAGTTAGCAGAAGGAAAGAAATCATAAAGATCAGAGGAGAAATAAATGAAAAAGAAATCAAGAAAACAATAGGAAAGATCAATAAAACTAAAAGCTGGTTCTTAGAGAAGACAAATAAAATTGATAAAGCATTAGCCAGACTAACAAGAAAAAAAGAGAGAAAACTCAAATCAACAGAATTAGAAATGAAAAAGAAGTAACAACTGACACCGAAGAAATACAAACAATCATGAGAGATTACTACAAGCAACTAAATGCCAATAAAATGGACAACCTGGAAGAAATGGACAAATTCTCAGAAAAGCACAAGCTTCCGTGGCTGAACCAGGAAGAAATAGAAAATAAAAACATACCAATCACAAGCACTGAAATTGAAACTGTGATTAAAATTTTCCAGCAACAAAAGCCCAGGACCAGATGGCTTCACAGGCAAATTCTACCAAATATTTAGAGAAGAGCTAACATCTACCCATCTCAAACTCTTCCAAAATATAGCAGAGGGAGGAACACTCCCAAACTCATTCTACAAGGCCACCATCACCCTCATACCAAAACTAGACAAAGATGTTACAAAAAAAGAAAACTACAGGCCAATATCACTGATGAACACAGATGCAAAAATCCTCACCAAAATACTAACAAACAGAATCCAACAGCACATTAAAAGGATCATACACAATGATCAAGTAGGGTTTATCCCAGGAATGCAAGGATTCTTCAATATACACAAATCAATCAATGTGATACACCATATTAACAAACTGAAGGATAAAAACCACATGGTAATCTCAATAGATGCAGAAAAAGCTTCTGACAAAATTCAACACCCATTTATGATAAAAACCCAGCAGAAAGTAGGCACAGGGGAACTTACCTCAACATAATAAAGGCTGTATATGACAAACGCCAGTCAACATCATTGTCAATGGTGAAAAACTGAAACCATTTCTTCTGAGATCAGGAACAAGACAAGGTTGCCCATTCTCACTGCTATTATTCAACATAGTTTTGGAAGTTTTAGCCAAAGCAATCAGAGAAGAAAAAGAAATAAAAGGAATTCAAATCGGAAAAGAAGAAGTAAAGCTGTCACTGTTTGAACATGACATGATACTATACATAGAGAATCCTAAAGATCCTACCAGAAAACTACTAGAGCTAATCAATGAATTTGGTAAAGTAGCAGGATACAAAATTAATGCACAGAAATCACTTGCATTCCCATACACTATCGATGAAAAATCTGAAAGAGAAATTAAGGAAACACTCCCATTCACCACTGCAACAAAAAGAATAAAATACCTAGGAATAAACGTACCTAAGGAGACAAAAGACCTGTATGCAGGAAATTATAAGACACTGATTAAAGAAATTAAAGGTGATACAAACAGATGGAGAGATATACCGTGTTCTTGGATTGGAAGAATCAATATTGTGAAAATGACTACACTACCCAAAGCAATCTACCTATTCAACGCAATCCCTATCAAACTACCAATGAAATTTTTCACAGAAATAGAACAAAAAATTTCAGAATTTGTATGGAAACAGAAAAGACGCCAAAGAGCCAAAGTAATCATGAGAAAGAAAAATGGAGCTGGAGGAATAATGCTCCCTAACTTCAGACTATACTACAAAGCTACAGTAATCAAGGCAGTATGGTACTGGCACAAAAACAGAAATATAGATCAATGGAACAGGACAGAAAGCCCAGATATAAACCCACGCACATATGGTCACCTTATTTTTGATAAAGGAGGCAAGAATATACAATCGAGGAGAGACAGTCTATTCAATAAGTAGTGCTGGGAAAACTGGACAGCTACATGTAAAAGAATGAACTTAGAACACTCCCTAACACCATACACAAAAATAAACTCAAAATGGATTAAAAACCTAAGTGTAAGGCCAGACACTATAAAACTCTTAGAGGAAAACATAGGCAGAACACTCTATGACATAAATCACAGCAAGATCCCTTTTGACCCACCTCCTAGAGAAATGGACATAAAGCCAAAACTAAGCAAATGGGACCTAATGAAACTTAAAAGCTTTTGCACAGCAAAGGAAACCATAAACAAGACGAGAAGACAACCCTCAGAATGGGAGAAAATATTTGCCACGAAACAACTGACAAAGGATTTATCTCCAAAATATACAAGCAGTTCATGCAGCTCAATATCAAAAAACAGACAACCCAATCCAAAAATGGGCAGAAGACCTAAGTAGACATTTCTCCAAAGAAGGTATACAGATTACCAATAAACACATGAAAGGATGCTCAACATCACTAATCACTTGAGAAATGCAAATCAAAACCACAGCGAGGTGTCAACTTACACCAGTCAGAATGGCCATCATCAAAAAATCTACAAAGAATAAATGCTGGAGAGGGTGTGGAGAAAAGGGAACCCTCTTGCACTGTTTTTGGGAATGTAAATTGATACAGCCACTATGGAGAACAGTATGGAGGTTCCTTAAAAAACTAAAAATAGAACTACCATACGACCCAGCAATCCCACCTCTGGGCATATACTCTAAGAAAACCATAATTCAAAAAGAGACATGTACCACAATGTTCATTGCAGCTCTATTTACAATAGCCAGGACATGGAAGCAACCTAAGTGTCCATCAACAGATGAATGGATAAAGAAGATGTGACATATATATACAATGGAATGTTACTCAGCCATAAAAAGGAACAAAACTGAGTTATTTGTAGTGAGGTGGATGGACCTAGAGTCTGTCATACAGAGTGAAGTAAGTCAGAAAGAGAAAAACAAATAATGTATGCCAACACATATATATATGGAACCAAGAAAAAAAAAAAGGATTTTGAAGAACCTCGGGGCAGGACAGGAATAAAGATGGAGATGTAGAGAATGGACCTGAAGATATGGGGAGGGGGAAGCATAAGCTGAGATGAAGTGAGAGAGTGGCATGGACATATATACACTACCAAATGTAAAATAGATAGCTAGTGGGAAGTAGTGCATAGCACAGGAGATCAGTCAGTGCTTTGTGACCACCTAGAGGGGTGGGATAAAGAGGGTGGGAGGGAGACACAAGAGGGAGGAGATATGGGGATATACGTATATGTATAGCTGATTCTTTTTATTATACAGCAGAAACTAACAGAACATCGTAAAGCAATTATACTCCAATAAAGATGTTAAAAAAATAGAAGCAAAAAAATAAACACAACTTGAGTCACTGAAACACATCTACCCTGCTACTTCCTGTTTTGCTTTGGAGCAGTGGGTCCTGGACACAGGCAGCTCCGATTTTGTTTTTTCTAAAATGTTTCTGCCTAAGGGCATAGTAGATGCAATTATAGAAAGAGAAAAGAAGGAAGAAGGAAAATATCATGGGGCTAAAATCAAGGTGCTGGCGGGGCTGGTTACCTACTGGAGGCTGTAAGTGAAAATGTGTTTCCCTGCCTCTTCTATCCTTCAGAGGCCACCCACATTCGTTGGTTTGTGGTCCCTTCTTCCATCTTGAAAACCAGCAAGTCTGCAGTTCCCTGAACCTTCTCCATTTTCATGTCTTTCTCTGGGACCTAAGTTGGGGGAGTTGCTCTGCTTTTAAGGAGTCACGTGATTGGAATGGCTCCACCTGGACAATTTGGGCTACTCTCCCATCTGAAGGGCCTTACCCTTAATCATACCTTCCAACTTGCTTTTGCCGTGTAATGAAATATATTCACAGGTGTGGACTTTTAGGGGGTCAGTCTGCCTACCATACTCATTTTCAAAGAAGTTAATGTGTTTTTCTCCAGGAGTTTAAATTCTCTTCAGAACAATCAAAGAAACCCTTCTCATTTGCTGTCTGCCACATACATGCTCACACCTACAAATAAACATAACAATAAAATATAGGGTATTTCACATTTAATAACTAAATTATAACAAATTTTGAATTTCTAACCATGACTAGTTTTTTTTTAAATCAATGGTGGATTTTATTTCTGATAAAATAATAAGGCAAATTTTCTAGGGAAATGACTAAAAGGGGAATCAAATTCAATGACAATTGCCATTTGTTCTATCCATTTTAGCATGAAATTCTTTTATGATATAAAGCACAAAGCATGAAACTAGTATAATTGACTGATGGCAAAAAAATAACAAAAAGACATGATATAACTAGTGCAATATTTTCAATCAACAAGATGCTTACACATGGTTGATTCCTAAAGTTCTCTGAAGTCAAGGGAGGAGAATCTTGCCTGCACTGCTCTTCTTATCCAATGTCTCTGGGGCAAAGAGTACCATTTCAGATCATCCCTCCTAAGGCCTAGGAACAAGGAAGAGTCTTTTCTTAAATAGTACCAGATCATTGGGTAGGGCTAGTTCTTATATTTGTTCTGTGTTTACATAAACTCTGAGTAGGTAGGAAGCTAGGGTTTAACTCATTTCATTGATGGTCCAACTGGATCCCCCAATTTCTGATTTAGGAACATATAGATAACCTTAACCTACCGTAAAATGACTTTCAAATTAACAAATTCCTAGTTGCTAGGAAATTCAGGTTTAATTCTCTATTTAAGATACCCAGCCTGACATTATTACTTAAAATTATACTAGTCAATAAATAATGTAAGTGAAATCTTGTGCTAGAGAAAAATTCCAATTGACTAGACATGGTGTTTCTTAAGCAAGGACAGTTTAGTTTTTGGAAACTGTAGAAAATTAAAACCAATTCTAGTCCTCAAAATGGTACACTGCAATTCAAATTAGGGCTTCACATTGCAGAAACTTCAACACTATTCCCAAACCATCTATTAAATAGAAGCACTGTCAACAGGAATACAATGTAGTTGTCACCTTGGCCTTTTAAACTATGGTCAGACAGCACACTGACATGAAAGGAATGCTCATTCTGGAAGCAACTGATGATATGTAGTTGGCATTCCAAGAGCGATAGGTAGAAATGTATGAGTCTTATCTTCAATACTGCCTCCTGCACAAACTATTAACCTTAAGGAAATGTATCTTTTGAGATAGAGTTGTTGACACTTTATATTACATCATTCATTTTATCCCCTCAAGTTAGGTGAGTCAGGATTCTTACAGCTCTGTTCATCCTATAATTGCAAAGTAAAGAATCTAAGCTATGGAGAAAGATTTGGAGATCTGGGGTAAGGCTTCCTAGGAATGGAGTCCTGGGACTTCTAATAATTTATTTCTTTGCCATAGAAGTCTGCATTAATTTCCTGATGGTTGTCAACTAAACCACTATACCAAGGGAATTACCTAAATTCTAAACATCTGTTATTTTATTCAAAAAGTATTGATTCCAAGAATAAATGGTGATATATTGTTTTCCATGTTCAAATTAACCTTGAATAAGACACAAAACAATCAGTAATGGAAAACCAAACTTAAAGTTACAATATAAATACACGTAATTATGATCTTATTTATTTATGTGCTCATTTACATCACATAAATTATCAGGTATTTTGAAGACTGAATTTGCCAAAACACAGACCTTCCCTATAAGAATGGACACTAAAGAGCTTTTAATAAAGCCACTATACTTCTCTCTGTATCCTTTTCAGTTTGGTTTTCAAGATGACCCCCAGTTCTACATCTGATTTCAAAATATATTTCATGAAACATATATACAGATATATTGGTGTGTATATATAAGTAGATATAATCACTTTTATCCAAGACTTATGCAACTTAAAATGAACTCAATTTAACAACAATATCTTTATAAACTAAATGTCTTCAAATAAAAATAGCATCCTTAAGGAAAAATAGGTATGAAAATAAATGATCCAATAATAAAAGATTCCTTAACAAAATCCAGCATTGAACCGATGCCATCATGAACATATTGTATGTATATATGTTTGCATGTACACTTTTCAGTGGTTAACTAACAAATTATTTTTATCAATACTGGAATATAAAAGCAAAAAATAACTTTAATAAAGGTTTTTATTGAATTACTAATTTTAGGTAGTTTTTAGCCACTGATGTATATGACAATCTTTACATATTTTTTACTTTGCTTCTGAAATTAAAAAAAAGAAATAGAATGAGCCTAAGATTCTCTTCAGTTATTTTATGCATTTGAATGGTCTGCACACTTACTCTTCCCTTTACCCTTATATATAAAATACGGAAAGCTTCATAGCATATTGCATTCATACTGCCAACACTGGAACACTGGGTCTCCAGGACTTATAGCAAATTCCTCAAAGCCATATTGCTATTACTATTGTACTCCTTCAAAGAAAAAGTTTCGTCCACGCTGATGTTTTAAATGATAATTTTCTTTTCTTTATAGTATTTTAGAAACAGTTTGAAATAACTTTCTCTTCAGAATCATACCTTTAATTTCCACTCCTCTAAAATGTTATTTTTTTTTTTAAAAAATTGCTTTTGTTCATTTCTTGTGTCTAATGAGAGTAAGAGTAACCATTCTATTTACCTAAAAGTAATCAATTGTTTTAGAATAATTGTTCTGTTATGTACTTTTAAGATGCTTGCCCACACACCTGATGTTATTTTATTTATATTTTCCTCCTCTGAAATCTTAAATATGAAGAAATATAAACTTTGTAGTAATAACATGTGTCATGTGTTAAATTACCAGTGATATGAAAGGTCTATTCTGTATACACCTAAATATTCCAGTTAAATTGAGAGTTTTATTAAGAGCACTATGACTCCACATGTCAAAAAAAAGCTAAAACAGTCAGACAAGATAGTGTCTAAAGGATCTGAGCCACAGAAGAAAGCATGAATGGTATGAGGTTTAAGTTATCTATCATACAATAAAAACAAAAATAAATAAATGGGACCTAATTAAACTTAAAAGCTTTTTGCACAGCAAAAGAAACCATAAGCAAGAGGAAAAGACAACCCTCAGAATGGGAGAAAGTATTTGCAAATGAAACAACTGACAAAGGATCAATCTCCAAAATATACAAACAGTTCATGCAGCTCAATATCAAGAAAACAAACAACCCAACCAAAAAATGGATGGAAGACCTAAATAGACATTTCTCCAAAGAAGAAATAAAGTTGGTCAATAAACACACGAAAAGATGCTCAACATCACTACTTATTAGAGAAATGCAAATCAAAACTACAATGAGGTATCACCTCACACCTGTCAGAATGTCCATCATCAAAAAATCTACAAACAATGAATGCTGGAGAGGGTGTGGACAAAAGGGAACTCTCTTGCACTGTTGGTGGGAATGCAAATTGATCCAACCACTATAGAGAACAGTATGGAGTTTCCTTAAAAAACTAAAAATAGAACTACCATATGATGCAGCAATCCCACTACTGGGCATATACCCAGAGAAAACCATAATTCAAAAAGACACATGCACCCCAATGTTCACTGCAGCACTATTTACAATAGCCAGGTCATGGAAGCAACCTAAATGTCCATCAACAGAGGAATGGATAAAGAAGATGTGGTACATATATACAATGGAATATTACTCAGCCATAAAAAAGGAATGAAATTGTGCCATTTGCAGAGATGTGGATGGATGTAGAGACTGTCATACAGAGTGAAGTAAGTCAAAGAGAAAAACAAATATCATATGTTAATGCATATATGTGGAATCTAGAAAAATAGTATAGATGATCTTACTTGCAAAGCAGAAATAGTGGCACAGATGTAGAGAACAAACGTATGGATACCAAGCGGGAAGAAAGGGGGTGGGATGAATTGAGAGATGGGGATTAACATATATACACCATTGATACTATGTATAAAATAAATAACTGATGAGAAGCTACTGTATAACCCAGGGATCTCTACTCAATGCTCTGCAGTGGCCTAAATGGGAAGAAATCCAAAAGAGAGGGGATATGTGTATACATATAGCTGATTCACTTTGCTGTACAGTAGAAATTAACACAACATTGTAAAGCAATTATAGTCCAATAAAAAAATTATCTATCATACAAATTTACCAACCTTATATTGCCTCTACTTCAACTGGTTCCCATAAACCAAATTAGAATCAGTAATTAAAAAGAAAAATACTTTAAAAAATTTTTTTAAATTTTAAATATTTTGTTTCATTGGTCCGTTGGTTGATCCATATCCCTGCTCTAGGAATCTCACTGTTAAGAAGCATCCATTTTCAGATTCCTCACATATTAATCAGATAACACTGAGAAAAGCTTATATTATAAACCGTGCAAATGTCAAGAGTTACGTAACAGGTATGCTAATTAATGCAATCCCATCCCCTCAGACAGTAAATTAAAGAAGGACTAGCTTGAATTAAAAAAGAAAACTATTTGATGAAAACATAATAACAGACTTCTGCATTTTAATATAATCCACCTTATTCTTCAGAATCAATGCTACTGAAATATGTGAAATAAAATTACATGTGTAAGATTTGATTATTTGTGTACATATACTTCCCCTGGGCTAACAACCAATCTAAATACTACCATTTTATCTTCCTCTGAAGAGAAATACTTTTCCTCTGTGGCTAGCTCATGTTTTAATGATAACATAATGTATTTGCTCAAGCTCTCCTTGCTGCCTAAAGACCCATGGAAGTCACTGCATTACTTCTGTCTTACTTAACACACTACACTAGATGTAAACAACTAAATTTGTGTGGCAAGACATCTTCATCTTGCTTTGTTCTCTAAAACACATCTGCAGTATTAGTGCAGTTCTTTACTCTGAAAGGTATCTTAATGTATTCATTTGCTAAACATCTAGATACAGTTATACACAGAGATGGATCATTTCTCATTTTTCAAATCTGATTTTAAAAAGATTAGGTTATCTGTATTTTTTAAACCAACTTAATATAACTTTGAAAAAGGAAAATTAAACTAAATGTTTTCGATTTACCAATCCTATACCACCCAACTCCCACCAAATATCCTCATGGAATAAATTAGAAGAAAGGGGAAAATGGAGTGTTTACTACAATATGACAGTTTATTGACTCATAGGTGTTGAAGTACTGTGTGATACCATTGCAACAACTTGGTAATTCATGAGAATTCTCAACCAACTCACGAGACTGAACAGTGCACTGTTACAGGTTACAGCAAGTAAAGTCTAACGAAATCCTGTAATTGCATTCATATCAGAGAATATGCAATAAATAATTGGTAAGGAAGGAGTGATGTTAATATAAATGCATCTATGAAAAAATAGAAATAAAAAAATTGAAATATTTTAATCCATGCCTGCATTGCAATGAGATGTCAAAGAGATTAACTAGAGAATTGAAATAAATAAACTGCAAACTGGGAAAAATGAATTCTTTCCTAATGCCCTAATAATGCATACAGTTTGGTAGACAAATAAGCAATTAATGGAATATAACAGGGGATTGAATAAAAATTGCTATGTACATTTGATATAGCTTACTTTGTCTTTGCTTCTCAAAAAATTCTGCATAAACTGAAGTTTTGTGTTTTCTAATATATCTTTCATAACTTTAAGGAGTTACAAAAATAAATTATTTTTTTGTTCATCACAAATATTATTTTATTATCAAACCTCTTACATATATATAAAGTTTACTAATATTTTATTACCACATAAAGGAAAAAATATATAATCCGTCCTAATTTTTTCTTAACCAACCAGTATCAGACTTCAATTCAAATTTATACTTTGAACACAAACTAACAAATAGAATTGTATCAGAGATCATGACTTAGAATGGATCCTGTTAAGCCCACAAAAACCAGTCAGAATCCAATTTTTCAAGATGTTTTCTTCGTAGGCTCTTGGAAGACCATGTGCAGATGTTTGTAGAATAAAATATCATCCATCCTAGAATCCTACCCAGATTCAATGTACAAAAATTGGATCAAACTAGGGAATAACTTTTCACAAGGATTTTAGGCTTCCTTAATTAGCTTTTAAATGTTTGTTCACAAATCATTGACCACTTAACAAAGAGGCTGAAGGACTGTAGGATTTAACACTGAATATGTATTACCACTGAAGGACAATCAGGAATGAACGCGAAACAGACCTGATATTGGCATCAAAAAAACAACTTGGGACACAAAATTTCAGTTTATGCAGAATTTTTTGAGAAGCAAACACAAAGTTATACTGGTATTACAAGGGAAATATTAAATCTGACTTTTGTTTCTTTAAAAATATCCCTCTTCTACCAATCATGATATAAAATACATAAGTATTTTAAAGGACTTTAATACTTTAAATATCTGTTAAGCAAGCAGGTGCTATACGAATTGTAATTGTTTTTAGTGCTTCCACTTTGTTTGTTTTGTTTTTCTCTTCCAAAGTATTTCTTCTCTTAAATGGAGTATGGAATGGCTATCACCCAAAGTCCCAAATGATTAAAAATTCCACCATAATCCAATTACTCAGTATTTCAGATAATAATACATTTGTAATAGAGTCCTATGAATATCTTTTTCTTTCTTTGAGAAAATGTTTAACTATGTTTCTTCCAAGAATTTATGAATCAGGACAATAATGAAATAAGGAAATAATATCACTCACAGCAAAACTTTTTGAATATTAAAAAAACTTTTTTCTATTTCCAACTCTATATTTGGTTCCTGTTTCAGAGATCAAAATTTCTCTCTTGGGAAAAGGAAGATAGAGGAATGGAGGAAGGAAGGAAGGAAGTGGGAAGGGAGGGAAGGAGGGAAGGAGGAAGGAAGGATGGGAGGGATACAAAAGATGAATCTGATAACCAACTTTAGTACAGTTGGCCTTCCACAGGCTCAGCATCAGTGGATTTAACCAAACTTAGATCATGTACTATGTTTATGACCCCTGGTTGGTTGAATCTGTGGATGTGGCACCCTGGATACCAATGCCCATAGTCATGGGACTTGAGAATCTGTGGATTTTGGTATCCATGGCAGGTCCTGGGACCAATTCCCAACAGATACTGTGGGACAACTGTACTAGGAAAGACAGTCTTAAGCAAAAGCATAGTATTTAATCCTCAGCCAAAAGAAAAACCAAGCCAGTACATTATGTAAACTGTTTGATCTACATGAAGTAAAATCTCAATTGTTGTTTTGTAATTTTTTTTTTTTTTTTTTGCGGTACGCAGGCCTCTCACTGTTGTGGCCTCTCCCATTGCGGAGCACAGGCTCCGTACGCGCAGGCTCAGCGGCCATGGCTCACGGGCCCAGCCGCTCCGCGGCACGTGGGATCTTCCCGGACCGGGGCACGAATCCGTGTCCCCTACGTCGGCAGGCGGACTCCCAACCACTGCGCCACCAGGGAAGCCCTGTAATTGATTTTACCATGTTCATTGCTAGGACAATTACTATGTTGTAATTCTATCAAGGATTTGGATAAAAATTACCCTGCTGGCCATGTTCTTTATCTAAAAATGCTAATGCAAACCTCAAGTTCGGAATTTTAATATATTGATCTATCAGTTGGCAAATTGCAGGTTAGCAGAATTGCACATGCTGCAAGTCAAACACTTCACAGTATTACAGAGCAATAATCACGTGTATAAAACTACTCTAAACATAAAGTGTCAGCCTGTGGTTTCATTCATTCCACAAATAGTTATCTAGCACACTCTGTGTGACAGGGATTGTTCTGGGAACTGGGATACTCTGCAAAACAAGGCATAGCTTTTGTAGGTAGAACATTTGTCCAAGTTAATACTTTGCTTTCTGAATTAAGGGTGATTCTTTAATGGAACAAATAAATACACGTTAAGGTTAACAACCAAATTTTTTCTCATTGTTACCCATAGCATTTTGTTCTTTTTAATTAAGGTTTACAATAATGAATATCTTTGCTTAATATCTCTTTTCTTATAATCACCAGTGTCTAATTTGGGACCTAGAGGAAAGAATGAAAACAAAGGTCTCCTAACATCCCACTCAGAACTTTTAAAATGCAGTCTAATATATATATTTTAGTAAGAAAGAAAGGGAAATTACTTTACCTAATTCAGTCCTTCCTCTGATCATTCATAAACCTAAACTCTTTTATTGGACTTACCACTTCTTACATTATAAATCCTCTACCTACTGCCTTCTCTGTCTCAGTAAATGGTAACCCCATTTTTGCAGTAACTCAGACTCAAAACTTTGAAGTTAGCTTCAAGTCCTCTCTTGGTTTCATGCCTGATCTCTGACTCCTTTGGAGAATCTGATGCCTTGACCATAATAATAATAATAATAGTTAACACTTACTATGTGCCAGCAATTGTTCTGAATTCTGTACATACATATTCACTACTTTAATTGTGCATAACCCTATGGGTTTGGCACTTTATCATCCCCATTTGACAGAGAAGTAAACTAAGGCACAAAGATGTTAAGAAACTGCTCTAAGGTCACCAGTTAGGAGGCACAGGAGCCAGAGTTCAATCTAGACATTCTCATGCCAGAGTCCATGCTCTTAACTGTGACCAAGATGGCCATAACCTTCCCTTCAACTTCACTGAACTTTAGGCTGATTTCTTCTAGACTTGAGGCCCCTAACCTCCCTTTTCTTAAAGCATTTACGTTGTAAATTGTAAAAAAATGTAATTGCAAATTCTTTCTCTGTCCCTTTGAAATGTAGATAAGTTTTCTCACAGCCTCTTGCCAGCTTTGCAAGCCAGGAATATTTTCTTTCTCAGGGAGCTGGGAGCTGTCCTTTGAAATGTAATCATGGAAGAAAATAGTGCCTTATCTCCCAGTCTCTAAGGAATAGAAGCCTAACTTCGAGAAGTGACAATTAACAAACACAGATGGTCTGGGAACTCCTTGGCCGTCCAGTGGTTAGGACTCAGCGCTCTCACTGCCAGGACCAGAATTCAATCCCTGGTCAGGGAACTAAGATCTCACAAGTGTGCGGTGTGGCCAAAATACCAAAAACCAACCAAACAAAACACAGATGGCCTAATCACACTGATCAACTTCCCTTCCACTAGCTTATCCCAGTGCTTAAAAATTCTCGTACCATTTTTCCTTTTTCAGAAAAACTGAGTTCAATCTCTTTCCCCTACTGCAATAGTCTTGAATAACATATCCTTTGCCTCTCTAATTTGCCCAGTGCAATTTTTCTTTGAGACGTGTCATGCTATCATTTCAAAATATATCCTGAATGCAAACATTCCCTGCCATCTGCACTATCACACCAGTCTGAGCCTCCATCCCCACTCTTAGATTACCTTCGTCCAAGTCTTCTTTCCTCCTTTCAGTCTATGCTCAACAGCCGATAGACCATTAAAAGTTAGTCATGTGATTCTTCTGCTGGAATCTCTGTGATCGATGGAACTCTGGGCCACGATAGTCAAGTCAGCCCCTGTATCCATAGCCTTTGCCATGCACACTTCTTCCACTAGAGGTGGGCTGCATGTTCCTGCCTCTTGACCTGGGACTCAGCTATGTGACTTTTGCTCTGGTTAATGAAATATTCGTGGATGTAACACAAGCGGAAGCTTGAACTATCTTTATGCCTTTGAACCTGCCATCATGTACCTCTAGCCTCACTATGAAAAGAACATGCCTGGGTATCCCGTGGGTCCAAGTTGCATAAGAGACACACAGAGCAGACCTAGACCTGATCTCGATCTTGCAAAGAAGCTCATCTGAGAGACTAGCTTAGATCAGCTGACAACCAGCCACCCAGTGATACGTGAGTGAGAAGACACGATTGTTGCTTTAAGCTGTTAGGCTGAGGAACGATTTATTACACTGAGTTACTACCACACTAGCTGACTGATAAACCCACCAGTGCCTGTTCCCTGTGGAACCCATAGTGAGATGGCATCTAACACCTTACGAGGTCTTGTCCTGCCCGCTACCTCTTTAACCTCACCTCCTGTTTATGCCTCTGTCACTTGCTTCACTCTATCAACACTGGTGTCCTTGCTTCCCCTCAAACAGGAACCAAGACTGCTCCTACCTCAGGGCTCTGCATTTGTTACTCTCTCTGCTTAAAATTCTCCTCCCCCAGCTATATTTACAAGGCTTGCCCTCAACTCCTTTATATTTTGACTCAAATGTCACCTGTCACTGGGACCTCCCATGCCCAGCCTACCAAAGATTTTACATCCCTATGACATGCCTGTTCCCCTTTCCCTATGTATTTTATTCCTCATCCTTTATTACAATCTAGCATACTTGCTGCCTTGATTCTTGACCGTCCCTCCCTTAGAAGTTTCATATGCACAGTTCTATTTTGTTTACTGTGAGTTACACCCCAGCACCTAGGACAGTAAAGTGGTTCATAAATATTGGTTATATGAATGAGTGTGTGTGAATGTCTTCCCTTCCCTCAGAGCCAGGACCTCTCTTGTTCCCAGCGGCGATAAACACTCTTTCCACACAACCGGGACCACTTGCCCACTTTTGCAGGCTCAGTCATGGACTTCTTATATTAAATCTGGGGAGAAATAAACTGAGCCTTCCTTCAGCTGGAAATTCAGCATTAGGTTACTTGGTTTGACTCTTAAGCCTTGCATCCCGTTTCTTATAACTGAGCTCCCTTTATGCCATTCTGGCTACCAGGTGCCTATCGTATTCCCGAAACTGATAGCCCTGACAAGCTAGGAGTTAAGCAGCATCTTGTTCTTATCAACCTCCTCTAGCCACTAAAACCTCTCTCTCCCACCCATCCATGTAATGGACTTCTGCCTTTAAACCAACAGAAAGAGGCCGAGAAGGACTGAGGAGGAAAGGCAACCAATCAGAGTCTGCTTTGTCGTCTCTGAGCCCAGAAGCAGGTTTAGCAGTTTATCATGACACTGGAGTCTGGCGTCAGAGCGGCACAGATTTTGAGAGGAGTCCCAGTTTTGTGTGTTCACTATGAGTCAAGTGCTTTTACATACATTTTCTTGTCAATGTTAATCCTCATAATGACAAAATGAAAGGTACTTTTCTCTCTGTTGTATTGATGAGATAAGTGACTCCGAGGGATTAGAACAAGCCCAGAGATCACAGAGCTCCTAAGAAGCTAAGCCAATAGTTAAACCTCGAAATTTCTGATTTCAGTCTCTGCTTTTTTCCGACCACTTTACAATGGTTCTAATCAGTTCACATTCAACAGTCGTCTTTGTCTTTTCCTCCGTCATGCAATTATATTATTTGGTTGACTCTTGGCTTCTTTCATCAAACACTTTTGAGAACATGAAATGTCTTTGTATCTTTCCTTTTACTATACCCAAAAAGTGAACACAAAGTTTCATGAAGTAAACACATGCAATTATTCCCTGCCCCCAAACAAATGCACCTTATAGCATACAGGTAAATACTTTTAAAATATAAGATGGTATATAGATATATATATATATAGATATATATATATACTTTTTTTTTTTTTTTTTGCGGTACACGGGCCTCTCACTGTGGTGGCCTCTCCCGTTGTGGAGCACAGGCTCCGGACACGCAGGCTCAGCGGCCATGGCTCACAGGCCCAGCCGCTCCGCGGCATGTGGGATCTTCCCGGACCGGGGCACAAACCCGTGTCCCCTGCATCGGCAGGCGGACTCTCAACCACTGTGCCACCAGGGAAGCCCAAAATGGTATATTTCTTGATTTGTCTTGATAAGAATTCTGTTCTGCAGCTCCTAGGAATGAAAATCAATAGCAATCATGGTATCCATTTCTTGTGTCTTGGGCTGTAGTCATCACAAATGAAATGTATCAATTTTTTCTGCTCTTGCTGTTTTAGTCTGTTATTATTTTTTTCAGTTTTCCAGAGGATTGATTTAGCAGGTGGGTGGCTAGTTCCTCGACAAGTAAACAATTCAACTAATGTATTATGAGTATTAAAGTAGGCTCAGTTTTATATTGAATGTAATAGGAGTTTTAACAAATTCTCCAAACTGAGAAATTTCCAAATACAAAGAGCATTCTGTGCACACGAATGACTGTTCATCAGTGACTCAACATTAGTTGATTGGGTCATTCCTAATAATTGGTGGCTTTAATTATCTTTTTTTTTTTGCCATTTTTGAACTTAAAAAAATCACATCACTTTTAGATTGTTGAACCTTGGGTCTCTATAAAGTGACCCAGGAGATTCACTCTTACTGATCTGACTTGCCTTCTGTTCCTGCACCAAACATTCAAATATCCTTTGGCATCTTCTGAATATCTGGAAAAACTTCTTCCCTGGTGGCGCAGTGGTTGAGAGTCCGCCTGCCGATGCAGGGGACACGGGTTCGTGCCCCGGTCCGGGAAGATCCCACATGCCGTGGAGCAGCTGAGCCCGTGAGCCATGGCCGCTGAGCCTGCGCGTCCGGAGCCTGTGCTCCGCAACGGGAGAGGCCACAACAGTGAGAGGCCCGCGTACCGAAGAAAAAAAAAAAAAAAAAAAAAGAATGCTTCATCTTGGATAATTCATTTTGGATATCGGCTTTGCTTGCTGAAAAGAAGTTTTTGAAGTGTCTTCCGTGTCTATCCTGTACAATTTAGTCTGCAGATAACTGTAATATGGGAAAATATCAAAAGTGAATGTTTTAGAGAAATAATACCTCTTTTTGAACAAGTCAAATTACCTGTCCTTGAGGCTCTTTATCTGTACAGCATGTCAAAACACTTCAATATTCACTGACCTTTCAAGGTTTGTAGTTCTGTTTTAGGAAGCTTTTGCAATTATGTAATACTCTGCACTACATTTTACCTTTTGTACTTGTAATTCATGTGAATCATGTCCATTGCACTTGATTTTTCCTTTTATCTGTTTCCAAGTTATATAGTGAGATACTGTAACATTTTAACCATGAGAAAAAAACTCAAAATATGTCAGTTATTTGGGAAGAAAAAAAAGATGTTTAGTTCTTATTCTTTTCTGTCAATATTCTCTAACTTCTCATTTATCTGGTCCATGGAAGACGAGTTGTTACTGAGAAGGGTGTCATTGGGGCATTCTAGCAATATTATCTACAAAAATGTTTTATTATTTTAGATGAACTCAGGTGGAGACTCTGCTGCGTTTAGGATATGCCAGATTAAGTGCACACCAATTAATCTGTGATTTGGAGAAATCATTATTAGTTACAACACATTACTTCTTCGATGAGAAGAATATGTGTGTGACATTTGCTGTCTGTATATCTCAGCGAGGACATGCATCATTGTACATTTGGCAGCATCTGAGAGAAATGATACATTTTAAAGCAATTCCATAACGTGCCTCTATAAATGTCTGCAGGTATCTGTCTTTGGAGATGCTACCTAGTTACTGCCGCTGATTCTTTGCATACAGCGCCCCCTGTCGTCAGTAAATGAAAAACATGCATACAAAATACCTTCAATGCAGCTTTGTTTATGTAATAGTTCTGATGCTTAAAAGACTTATTTTGTGTCTTCTGAGTAAAACACAGGCTAAAACAACTAGAGAGTTAAAGTGATGAAAATAATGGAGAGAGACAGAGGACAACAGAGACCAAGACAAATAGAGGAAAAAAGAAGAGACCTAGAACAAGAGTGTGGCTGTTTTGGGCATATCTTTTGTGCTAAGCTGGCTGGCCTGCAGCTATAGGTAGGGCTAATATTTGATCTCTGGAAAAACTGGCTGGATGCAGAGCTCCATGGTGGTACCTCTTTGCAGTTTTACCTACCATCACACCCACTCACTGAAACACCAGCCTTTGTTTTCCGGTCCATGCCAGACTGACAGACAGCTGCAATTAGTAGCTGTAGGTAGAAGACTATGGGATTAAAAAAAATCAATGATTCAAGAAGAAGAGATTGATACTGACACCTGCTTTAATGTTAGGGGACCTGCCAAAGTGGAGCGGTATGTGAGAAGTCTATCATTTTACTTTGATTTTCTTTAAAGGCATATTTTACAGTGATTCTAAAAGGGAGGAAAAGAAAAACATGCAAGGAGGGAGTTGAGTTGAATATACGGTCTGGGGGGGGGCGGAATTCTGGGGTGACTACCTCTCTCCTCCCCACCTTCCACAATCTGATCCTTATCTGTGGTATTCATTGTTCTCTCAGTGTTCTTAGCCTAAATCAGGGCACAATAGTAGAGTTGGAGATCTAGCTGAGTATAACAGAGGGACATCATCGTGTCCCTCCTGCAGGCAAGAAACAGGTAGAAAGCAGATACCAAGAGATAGAAGTGTAGCAAGAAAGAGACAGTGAAAAAAAAATAGGGCTAGAAACCTACAGAGAAACAGAAGGGCTACACAAGTATTTGATTCATGAAGGAAAGGCAGTCTTGGAGAAAAGGAAGTGCTTTAGGAGCAAAGCTTTTGGTCTGGCTGCTTTCACAGTGCGTGGCTTTCTCAGTGATACTCAGTCATTAGCTCTGCTTTGCAGCACTAAGCAGCCATCCATAGGATAATGAATCCAAATAGAAACTAAATTTCTGTCTGACATTACCTCTGGCAAGAAACAGTCAAATGGAAATCGACAAATGTGTACACAGTCATCCCTGAATCCTTTTCTGCCCTGTGGTTTGCTTAACGGTTTCAAAGCAATTCAAATTTATCATTCTTAAAACGTGTATTTCACCACCACTTACATTTTTGACATAGCTTTTTACCAGATTAGTTTATTCAATTGCTTCCTTCAATGTTGTTCTCCTAGAATCATTATGAAACTTCCCCTGGATGCTCTGCCTGGGCTGCTCCCTTTTTCATTCCCCCAAAGTACCTGGAACTTACCTGTATCAGTGCACCTATCACCCTGCATTGCAGTCATGTGTTTCACCAAAAAGTAAGTTCTTGGGCATAAGGTCTGAGTCTTACTCTGCCTTTTATCCTCATGAATGAGATATAATATGTACTGAATCTATGCAGTGCTTTCTTTCCCTAGATTACTCAACATTCTTAATTACAAAACTCCTGGAAAACAACATAAGGAAATTTTCAATATCATATTCTAGGGAACATACATGTTCCCCGGCTTTTTTTCCTTCCTACTCCCCCACTGTGGCTTTCCATTTTATAGGTCTTTACATTACATTCTCATCATGGCCAAGTAAGAAATGAATTAAATTTTAACTGTGATGAACTGCTAGTGACAGAATAAAACATCATTTTAAAGTTAAACACTAATATTATCTTTTCTCATTATTGGGCATGTTAGGTTGACTAAATTTTTCTCTAAGATGTTTATCATTATTAGTTATTCCAAAACAATGCACAGCTATTCACTCTACAACTGATGAGACAGTAAATCTTTTAATGGAAAGGCTTCAGGCCTGACCATTAAAAAGATCCTTAGTTTGAACTTCATTAGCAGTAATGAATGTGATCTTAGACACGTGTAACTTTCAAAACCATGCTCAAATTTCACAAGCCAAGCAATTCCACACATTGGTCACAGAGACTGAAATATACTGTGTGGGCTGCCAGTTTAAGCTACAGAGACACAATAAAAGTAGCCTTTGACTATTTCATCTATTGAAGTAATTTGGAGACAATTTACTTTTTTAATATTTTGTTATAATTAATTCTCAATTTATTTTAGCATTTATAAATGCTATTCTTAACTACTCCTAATTACCCAGCCATGTTTACTAGTTGAAGAGCTCTGTGTTTTACAAATATTATTACTAAATCTCAAAACTTCCGCCGAGAAGTATCATTCCCCTTTTACAGACTGAGAAACTGAGTTTCAAGGGTAGGAAATGACTTGTTCAAGGACATTTACGAGACACGCTTCCTTTTTCTGAACAGAGTTAAAACCTTGACTTCAAAGCCAATCATTTTCCCACTGCATCCATAGGCCTGATTTCTTCTTTGTGGGCTAAGAAATGTCCTTATCATCTTCTAGGGCAAGGGCTCTGGAATGCTAGTGGATCCTTATCTGCAGAAGCTGAAGGATCTTGAGACAAGAGGGCGTGTGTGGTGGAAGACAGTGACAGACGTGAATTTACCTGGGTGGCGACAGTGATGGGGCGGAGGGTGAACGCAGTGATAACAGGGTCTAAGATGGCACCCTGGGCATACTCACGATTTAGATGCCTGCAGAGGACCGACTGACTTTGAGTAGACACAGGTGAAAGGACAGAGAAAATCGGTCATTAAAATCTAAAGTTACTGTTCTATCAGAGTGCAGTTAATATACAGACATGACCACATGTGGAGATAATAGCTTTTACTCTCTTATTTCCTACAAAGAAAGTAAAGGAGACTTTTTACAAATACCGATGCAGGGTACAACAGTGTTTATTTTCATTAGGAGGAATGGACACATTAAGGAGAAATATTAAGACGCCCTTGAGGGTTGACCAGGATGTGTTCTTGATGTTGACTCAACAGGAAGGAGGCACCTGCCTTGTTCAAGGCCGGGTGCAAGTTTCCCTGGACCTCATGGCCCACACCAGTGGGAAGGGGTGGGTTACCGAAGTATTATAGTAGGAAAAATGTTATTTATTTTTAATATTTGAAGATTGTCTTCCTTTGTAAGGCACAAGGAAATACTGTTCTGTATACTTCCTAAAGTCTTCAGGCTTACGCAAGGATTTCTGTTCCACTTCAAGTAAAATCTGAACACAAGTGGACCCATATATCTTTATAATTATCCAAATATGCACTACTCAGTTCTAGACGGTGAGAAACATCGTTTGAGATTAAGCCTCCAAGAAAATCATTAGCCAGCAATCACCAGCAAAGTTGTTGGTGGCTGTGGGAGATTCCTGACACTTTCTGGAATTAGCATCAATTACACTCTTCCATCCTTTCTTATGTCCCACCGAATCACTACTGGCTCCCCTTCTGAAGCAGGCCTTTGTCCAGAGAAGGAAGCATATTCTGCACAAACATGCTCGAACTTCTTTTTTATTTTCTCTCTGAAGTTTGAGGAAGTAACGAGGGGAACCGTAACCATGGATACAATGACAAGCAAACATAGGGAACTGATTCCCTGAAGTGGAAATGACAGGAACTCAGGGATGTGATGAACATGCACTCGAAGAGTCTGTGATCATCAGATGGGAGACCTCGATCTCACCAGAAATGTGCTCTGTACTTTAGAAAAGCAGATTTCAAAAAGTTCCAAGAAAGAGCTTCTGAATACAGGTGGTAGGTTTAACTGTGCATCTGATCTGTTCCCTCTACAAACCCCACTAAAGCTGCAGTAAATGTATTTTGTTTTTTAACAAGACATAAACCCACAAGGATGGAGGGAGTAGGGAGGAGACAACAGCAGTAAACTTCTAGAAGCTGAAAGGGAGATGTACAAATTCTAACTGACCTGGAAGGAAAAACAAACCAAAGCAAAGCCAAACCCTAAATCGGCAGTGGGAAAAGCAGAGAGACAACCAATCTGTACACAAAATCTTCAGGTGGCTCAGCAACTGGGACTCATAGGACACCTGGGAGGAAGAGTTAAACTACTGAGGATTCGTTGAAAGCTATTTAAGAACCTAGACTCTTGGAATCCTTTCCATCACCTGTCTGACCATTTGCCCATATCTCAGCTGACACAGAAGCTTCATTCTTTGGAGCTATTAAAACTGAGTTTCTACAGACTGTAACAGCCCCCCAGGACTGAGGGTGGGAACATCACTCCAAAGCAGAAAAAGAAAGTACAAGTATGCAGATGGATGCTGAATGATCAGATTGCTTCCACTCCTACCCCCACTTGCCTTTTCCCCTACTGGCCTCCAACAACTTTGGCCGGGTGTTACCCTGCAAGCAAGATTAGAAGATTCTTTTCTGTGAGAAGCTAACAAGTTCAAGAAGAAATATTGAATCATATGTACCTTAAGGATCTCCTACAAATGGTCCATGCATTTCAACAAATGACCCCCAGCGACTTCTGTAGTTACAAGCACCACCCACAGGCTTAAAGTTGCCAGCTGGCTTTACAGTGCCTCACTCTTTAACAGGAGGAGACAATCAAGGATTACTAGACTTCTGAGCAAAGTGTCTCAACATGTGACACAGAAACCCAAAGAAATGAAAAGATGAAGAATCTGAAAAGAAACAGAATGAGGAAGAAAAAAAAAGTCAACATATTTTTGACATACTCAAAAATATGTCATTAATAACCTCAGAGAAATAAAGATATTTTGTCTAAGAAAGAAGTTGATGTATTAAAGGATCATTTGGAGAAAAAAAATTTCCTGGAAATAAAAACATGAGAAGATAAATTGAAAAGTAAATAGAAGAGTTAGAGAATAAAATTGAGGAAATCTTCCAGAAAGTAAAGAGAAAAACAGGAGAAAAAAAGATAAGAAAATTAGAAAAGCAGTTAGGAAAACTCAGTATGCAAAAAGTAGGAGCGCTGTAAAAAGAGAAAAGGAGAAAAAAAATGTAAAAGACATAATTCAGGAAAATTTACCTGATCTTGAGAGGTTGCCAGACTGAAAGATTCCATTGAGATCCTAGCGTAATTAAAGAAAGCCAACCTACATTAAAGCAAGTTGTTTTGATATTTCAGAGCAGTGGTGTAGCTTCATGTGTGCTACAAATGTCCAGAAGTGGGGAATGGTTAGCAGACAGCCTAGAGTGAAGCAGTAAGACGCAAGGTAAATATACTGAGGTTACCGACACTGTGTTGCCATTTTGCTGCCTTTTTATTTCTATGAAGCTACAAGTGAAAGAGAGAGAAAACTTAGAAAGACAAATGAGATCCATCAAATAAGTAAGCAGATAAGCCAACTAGGAGAAAAGCAGAGAGTTCTTAGGACAGAAGCAGCAAAGAAAGTCCCAGAACAGGAGTTATTCAGTAAGACTAGAGAGTAGGGAGTCCAGATAGAAAAAGAAGTCTCTAGGAGAAATGATTCCAATAAAACTTTAGTATTATTAGATTACATGATATAATTAATCTTTTGAAAAGAGCTGAGAAGCTATTTAAAGAGTTGGAAGAAATTAGCAACACAAGAAATGAAAAGTAATAATAGTATACAATAATATGTGAATTCTATGTTCATAAACATAGTAAAGTAAAACTTAATATTGACTTAGACAAAAATTGTTACTCAACAATACTGAAAGGAAGGGGGAAGGAAAACAAAATGGCAGTGCTAGAGAATTAAAAGAGCCCAAATTTGTCATCTCTGGTTAGAGGACTCAGGGGAATGGGCAGGGGGGTGGGGTAGGTATGAAACCACCCTGAATATAATCAGAGGTACCCTAGCGCCATCTTGTACCAGTTTCCCTGGAGCTAGCTGTCCTCATCTCTTCCCTACTCCCTGTTCAGTAGCTTAATGCTGGTAACTGGAAATTGGCCACTGAGTGAATAGTTCCACCGGGGAATTCAGGAACTACTATACGTCTTTGTTTCCACCCCCCCCCCAACACACACAACCCCCAGAGAACTATGTTGGTTAAACACTTACCAAAAGTCCATATACGTTTACTTGACTTGCATTCATAAATTCATAAAACATGTGTAACACAGCTAATAATAGCTAATACATAATTTTAAAATAATAAACCATTAAAACATTCCAGGAAAATACTTTATGATCCCATGTTCTAAGAGTCTTAAGAATACTGATAACCCAAGAAGACATGAAGACTAGAAGAGTTATGCTAATATAATCATACATTGTTCCAGTGAGGAATAAAAAGGAAGGCACTTAAATTAATGCAAATGACAAGGAGTTTTATGATGAACTCAGAATTTTTAATGATCTATACAAATGTTGAAAGAGGGCTATAAGATCAGGTATGATTATAAGAAAGAGCCACAATGTCAAGAGAACAAAGTAAGTTTAAAATAAGCTCTGGCACATTCAAAAACTTAAGTTTAATGGCAATCTTTTTAAAGCTATTTATGAACTAAGAAAATAAACAGAAAAAGAGTAGGATGTCCTTTTTGAGAAGATAATAAGTGTTAATAAATGGTGGGGAAAGAACAAATTCTTCAGCTCCTCTTTCACTACAGGATAGCCTCTATCAAGGCAAAGGTCAGGAAATCACTTTGGGGATGTCTGGTGTGTCTTGCAGAAGCTAAGGAGATGTGAGTGATACTGTGATACCGTGCCTTACAACCTGGGAACTAAGCAGCGATGCCTCCATCCGAACTCTAAAATGAACACAGAGACTAAGACATATATACCAGAGAAAATCTCTTTCTACCTTTCCACTGACATTCCCCTTTACTCAGTTCCCTCCTTATAAATCCCAGATTACCTGGACTTCATTAGTCTGTCACCTGAGTCACCCCTTGAGTTAGCATCGATGTTTTGTCAAGTACCCCAAATTATGGAGATTCAGTTAGCTAACAAGGAAAAGATGAAATGATGAAAGAGTAAATAAGTGCAGCTCTGTTTCTGCCTAATAAATAAGCAGAAGATATAGTAGTCTGGGATAACAGTAAAGGCAAATTATTAAAAACAACCCTTTTGATTCCAGAATTCCAATGCTTAATTGATGAACCTTAAATACACTCCAATTCTGAATGCAGAACTTTAACAACATTTAACACTTTAACATTTCATTTGCATTTCTTTCCTTTCTCTATAAGAATCCTCATTGAGAGAGAATTTCTGCAGGGTCATTACTGTTAAAAAATCCTCTCGTGCTGGAGGATAGTATTCTGTTTTTCTCTGAAAAGAATATATGAAACCATACCCTCCCACATCATGAACTCAATAAGGAATCATTCCCCCCAAAGCCCATGGAATAGAGCAAATTATCTCTTGTCTTTACAGTTTAAGTCAATTACATACTAATTCCAAAATGTATTCTGGTGGAACTATGCACAAGTCATAGATTTCTGTCTCCTGTGGTCCCATAAAGCCACTTTCCAATTAGGAAATATCACTGCCAACAAAGATAAGACACATTCCCATTTTTTCAGAATCTATCCTTATATGTACCGATTTTGCTCACTGAACCATTTATAATTTTTGTTGATTTGCCTACAAATTATTTATACAATAACTTGAAGCTTTCCCAAATACATTTTTTTCTTACCATAACTCCAAGCTCTAGAGGAGTAATTTACATTTCAAGCTACTTTGTCTGCCTTGGCTCTTCTGAAAGGGAGCTGGGGATACATGGAGAAGAGGCTCAAAGGCAGTGAGCTGAAAGATGCTCTGGATACTGCAGCTGCTTTCATGCTTTGTTATAACTGTATTAAGGTATTTGCTTGTCTCAGTCCATTCGCGCTGCTATAACAAAAATACCATCCACTGGGTAGTGTGGAAACTACTACAGAATTATTTTCTGGGATTAGGTTTTTAACATATTAATTTGGGAGGGACAAAACGTTCAATCTATCACATTGCTTTTATGAGGAGAGGGAATCAAGTAAATAGCCCTTCTCAAGTCCTTTAAAGTGCACCTGCTAACTGCTTACCTGAAGAATAGAATACTGCTATATTCCCATGTTAGATAAAACAAAATTATAAACTTGGCCTTCAAGGAGCTCACAATCTACTTCAAACCTCATAGAATTGTTAGAGAATGATTATTACAGACACAATATGAATAAGTGTAAGGTACAGGAAATAGAAGGAAAAAGAATCTTAAGTAGAATTTTTATGCTTGAGGAGAACCAGTTGCCAAGTTTGACCAAACTGAAATTAATTACTCTTGTGGGTCACCCCTAATAATTACAGTCTTTTAGGATAGGAAGACTATTTTCTGCAGAGAAAACAATTTTATCTTAGTAGCACAATTACATTATTAACATTTTTAGAAATATTCAGTTCATTAAGAAAGAGACAAAGACAAATATCCCTGGCTTAAAATTGTTAGTTAAGAATCACATGGTGTGAAATTGAAAACATGCATTGACGGAAAATTATAAATATGCTAACTACTAAATGGAAAACATTATTTGTCCTAAAATAGTCATTTCTGCTCACTTAATAGGGCATTAGGAAATAATGTCACGATCATTTAAAATATTGTGTTATAGGTTGTGTAGCTATGTTATAAATGCTGTACTGCCCATTATCATGGAGACTAGAAAATGTCTTATGAGAAATTTAAAGGTACAGATAGGAAATCAACATAAACTGCGGTTTAGAGAAGTAGAATGTGGAGAGAAAAGCAAGACCTTTAAGTTAGGAAAATGTGGTCAGTACGCTGGCTTCATATCTTACTAGCTGTGTAACTTTCAACAAGGTATTCGCCATTCTAAATCTCATATTTCTTATCTGTAAAATGGGACAACCACTCCTGAACCACATGTGTATTTTTCTGAAAATGAAGCAGCAAAGAGAGCACCTGGCACCATGTCTGGAACAGTGTAGACCCTTGGGTTAGTTCCTCTTTCTCATTTACTATGAGTGACTTTTTTGTTCTGGAATTTAACAAAGCAGATATGGATGTACTTCTCCACAGAGCTCAATAATTTTTATCAACTTCTCATTCATTGTGTATACAATGGCATGTTTAGAATTGGACTGAAAACAAATGCATTTAATTTTTTTCCAATTATAAAAGTACTTCTCCTAGAGAAAAAAAATCACTTCATATCTAGTAAAGTCATATATAATACATGAAGATTTATTCTGATCATTCACTCTTCAGTATTCATCTCAATGCAAATACATTATTTTCCAACTCATGTACTTCACTTCTACAAATAATGATTTCTTTATCCATTTTTGAATTGTAGGTGTTTATTGAAGCTACCCCCTTAACAGAAAAATCCACATATATTTATTCTCAAAAATGTTACAATAACAGTTGACATATTAAAATACCTAGTATGTATCAGGCTGTGTTAGGCAGAATAATGGCCCCTCCAAAGATGCCCATGTCCTAATCCTTGACATTTGTGAATGTTAGGTTATGTAGCAACTGGGAATTAAGGTTGAAGATGGCATTAGGATTGCTAATCAGCTGACTTTAAAATTAGGAGGTTATCCTGGATTATCTGGTTGGGCCCACTGTAATCACAAGGGCCTTTTAACTCTGAAAGAGGGAGGCAGAAGTCGGTGACATGATATGCGAGAGGCAAGACCAGCCATTGCCAGCTTTGAAGATGGAAGGGGCCAGGAGCCAGGGATGCCAACAGCCTCTAGAAGCCATAATAGGGCAAGGAAACAGACTCTTCCCAGAGTCTGCGGTCATCTGATTTTAGTGTAGTAAGACACATTTCCAACTTCTGAACTACAGAACTCTAAGATAATAAATTTGTGTTCTTTAAAGTCACTAAGTTAGTGGTAATTTGTTACAGCAGTAGTAGGAATCTAATATATAAGCACTCTTCTAAATATTTTACAGGTATCGCATCATTTAGTTTAGTTTTTTTAATTTTTATTTTATATTGCAGTATAATTGATTTACAATGTTGTGTTAGTTTTAGGTGTACAGCAAAGTGATTCTTATACATATACATGTATCTATTCATTCAGTTTTTAAAACAAGTATTATTATTATTCTTTCTTTGTAAGGGTTAGAAAAAAACAAAGGTGTACACATGGAGAAGTCAAGTAACTTGCCAAAATCACAAAGATTTGATCCTAAGGGATTTGAATTTAGTATTCTGGCTTCAGAGTCTCCATTCTTAAACACCACAAAACATTCCTCATTTGAATTAAATGCATTTTCCAGTAGTCCACGGAACCCCGATACATAGCTGTAGATGCTAATGATCTAGAAAATGTCATCTGCCAATCATTCAAAGGAATACTTTTTCCCTTACCTTAAACCTCCTTTTTTATGGTTTAAGCACATCATAGGCATATTTGGATGGGTTCATGTAAAAATCATTTTAGAATAAATGAATCTCTCAGTAAAATAGCAATATAATAGCAAAGTGGGTGACAATCCCAGATTTAGGGGAAAAGGTAAGTCTCTTGAGAGAGAGAGACACCCACACAGCACTCTTTTTCCAAGAGTAATTGATATGTAAACAAAACAAAGCAATGGCCTCACCAGGCAAACAGGCCAAGGGAAGTCTGTCACAGGAAAGCAGAGGGGAGTTCAAGTTGACAAGCACCTGTTGTGTCTGAGAGGGCTGGGTAGGAAGCTTTCCTGAATGCACCATCGGCCATTCTCTTAGTCCTCGCCCTGCCCTGTGCATAGGGTCTGCACCTGTCATTTGACGCCTGAATATTTTTATTTCACCACCTTGTGAAAAATCTAAATAAAAATAGATGAAAAGAAATCCTGAACATTTAAAAGAGCCTTTTAGGGACTTCGCTGGTCGTGTAGTGATTAAGAATCTGCCTGCCAATGCAGGGGACATGGGTTCGATCCCTGGTCCAGGAAGATCCCACATGCCGTGGAGCAACTAAGCCCCTGCGCCACAACTACTGAGCCTGCGCTCTAGAGCCCACGAGCCACAGGTACTGAGCAACTACCAAAGCGTGTGTGCCTAGAGCCCATGCTCCGCAACAAGAGAAGCCACCGCAGTGAGAAGCCCGCGCACTGCAACAAAGAGTAGCCCCCATCACCGCAACTAGAGAAAGCCCTCACACAGCAACAAAGACCCAACACACAACCAAAAAAAAAAAAAAAAAAGAGCCTTTTAAACAGCCAAACATTTTCATTGAAGGCATGGTACTCAAAACAAAAAGAAAATTAAAAAGAGAGAGATAAAGAGGAAAACCGAGAGATCATTTAGTTTATGCTACTCTCCCCCATTTTAGTAACCTTTTACCTCTCTCTTCTGATCCTTCAATGTCGTTGCCCATCTTTGTGAACAGTCACGCTTCTTTCTTATTGCGAAATGTTTCAGAATTGTTTTAAATTAAAATCTAACACATAAATAAAAATAAAATCTAAAAATGTTATTTTTATTTTTCTGTATATATACTTTATTGGAAGAATGAAAGAAAATCTGTATTGTATTTGGCAACTGTGCTGAAAGGAAATAAAGAAGTAGGAAGTGGTTAGCTGTACCAAAAGTTAATTGTAAGTTATACACCAGGCACTTAAATTCCCAAGTGATGACAGAAACAGCTTGTGACGAGTGAGCCCACCCAGTTAATGATTGGGTGACACTGCATGCTGACTGGAGACACACACACTTCGCAGGTGAACCCAGCGAAACACCACTACCCCTCACTGGACAGACACAGTGTGCTTCTCTGCCTGTAAAAGCATTTTATTAAAATCATTTCTCTGCAGTAAAAGTCAGTGACAGGGCATTAACCAAGTCAGTTGGCAAACATTATTAGGTTTTTTAGATAGAATGCTTCTAAATGTCAGTCTCATAATAACTAAAAGTGCACATAATTTCCAGTGCAAACCCCACACTAAGTTATTAAGTAATAAAATGTAGCATGATTCTAATATTCTCCAGACTACCCATTCTTTCGGGGAGATCCTTCCCAAATCTACACTTCCCCACTCATGCACCTACAGACACATGCATGTGTATACACACATCTCACGAGAGATGTCAATTTCAAAGGCTTTTTCAACTCACCTATGGGAAATTGCTCTCGGGAAAAAAAAAAACTCTAAATACTTAACTCAGACTGTCATTTATAACGTGAAAAATGTGTTATTCCTAGTGGTATTTGTATTTTGTCCTTAAAATAAAAACAAAAAAAGAAAGGGAGTGTCCCAAAGGAATGAATATATACTGATGAGATTTCAGAAATCCAATGGCAGTGGATCCCTTATTTGCGTAGTCACATCCCTGTGACTCTGAAATCTCACAATTCTAGGTGACCATCTCTGTTTTTAAAGTATATCTACCCAAACTGCACACATAATATGGGCTGCTGTGTTAGGCCCAGGATTCCAAAGTTGTAGATCTTAAGCAGCACTGAAAACATGGAGACATATTTAAAATACATCACGTATTGACTTGGTCAGCAAGGCATTCTAAGGATATTTCAGAGTCAACACATATCATCCACAAGGCAGGTACAAGGGGCCATTGCGCTGGCAATAAATATAACAAGGGTCAATTCCAGGCAGAGACGATCTCTTGATTGGACCATGTAACATATACAGATTCACAGATCATATGGAAATACTTTACATCCATTTATATAAAAACATCATTTTTCCTAACACACAGACAGGTTCTTTACTTTCTGTAAAAGGCTGGAAGATATAGCAACACTATATACTTTTTTTTAATGCATCATTATTGGCATATAATTGCTTCACAATGCTGTGCTAGTTTCTGTTGTAAAACAGAGTGAATCAGCCATATGCATACATATATCCCAATATCCCATCCCTCTTGCACCTTCCTCCTACCCTCCCTAGCCCACCCATCTAGGTCGTCTCAAAGCACTGAGCTGATCTCCCTGTGCTATGCTGCTGCTTCCCACTAGCTATCTATTTTACATTTGGTAGTGTATATATATATCAATGCTACTGTCACTTTGCCCCAGCTTCCCCTCCCCCTGACCATGTCCTCAAATCCCTTCTCTATGTCTGCACCTTTATTCCTGCCCTGCCACTAGGTTTTTTAAGATTCCATATATATGCTTTAGCATACGGTATTTGTTTTTCTCTTTCTGATGTACTTCACCCTGTATGACAGACTCTAGGTCCATCCACCTCACTACACTACAAATAACTCAATTTCGTTTCTTTTTATTTCTGAGTAATATTCCATTGTATATATGTGCCACATCTTCTTTATCCATTCATCTGTCGATGGACATTTAGGTTGCTTCCATGTCCTGGCTATTGTAAATAGTGCTGCAATGAACATTGTGGCACATGTCTCTTTTTGAATTATGTTTTTCTCAGGGTATATGCCCAGCAGTGGGGTTGCTGGGTCATATGGTAGTTTTATTTTTAGTTTTTTTTTAAGGAAACTTAATACTGTTCTCCATAGTGGCTGTGAAAGCAATCTTAAGAAAGAAAAACAGAGCTGGAGGAATCAGGCTCCCTGACTTCAAACTATACTTCAAAGCCATAGTAATCAAGACAGTATGGTACTGTCACAAAAACAGAAATATAGATCAATGGCACAGGATACAAAGCCCAGAGACACACCCATGCACATATGGTCACCTAATTTATGACAAAGGAGGCAAGAACATACAACAGAGAAAAGACAGCCTCTTCAATAAGTGGTGCTGGGAAAACTGGACAGCTACATGTAAAAGAATGAAATTAGAATACTACCTAACACCATACACAAAAGTAAACTCCAAATGGATTAAAGACCTAAATGTAAGACTGGACACTATAAAACTCTTAGGGGAAAACATAGGAAAAACACTCTTTGACAAAAACCACAGCAAGATCTTTTTTGACCCACCTCCTAGAGTAATGAAAATAAAAACAAAAATAAACAAATGGGACCTAATGAAACTTAAAAGCTTTTGCACAGCAAAGGAAACCATAAACAAGACAAAAAGACAATCCTCAGAATGGGAGAAAATATTTGTAAATAAAACAACGGACAAAGGATTAATCTCCAAAATATATAAACAACTCATGGAGCTCAGTATCAAAAAAACAAATAACACCATTACAAATGGGAAGAAGACCTAAATAGGCACTTCACCAAAGAAGACATGCAGATGGCCAAGAGGCACATGAAAAGATGCTCAACATCACTAATTATTAGAGAAATGCAAATCAAAACAGTATATACTTTAGTAATGTGTGCTCTTTCCTGACTTTTTTTTTTTGTGTGTGGTATGCGGACCTTTCATTGTTGTGGCCTCTCCCGTTGCGGAGCACAGGCTCCGGACGCACAGGCTCAGCAGCCATGGCTCATGGGCCCAGCTGCTCCGCGGCATGTGGGATCTTCCCAGACCGGGGCACGAACCTGCGTCCCCTGCATCGGCAGGAGGACTCTCAACCACTGCGCCACCAGGGAAGCCCTTTCCTGACATTTTGAGGCCAAGATAAATGCATATGGATTCATATTAAATCTTTTTTTATTTTAATCTCGTTTTATTTATTTATTTATTAAATCTTGTTTTCATTTTAATCAGAAATTCTCATTTTCAGCTATCACAAAGGAGGTCTACATTAGTTGCATAAAGTATGATTGGAGAAAATGCAGAAGTAGTGTATTGTTTACGTATGGTTTTTAAAAAATTAACTGAATTCTTCTTTAACTATAACTCAGTTTCTTTAGGCTTAGTTTATTTCAGGCTAAGGTTTTATGAGCATTTACCAATTTAGACTTATCTTTGTAAGAACAGAAATTGATTTTCTACTATAGGTGTTGTTCACTCTAGGGAATAGACACATTCTAGAAAGAGAGTTGCCGGAAATAATTTTTTGTCATACTTGCATTTTATTTTCCCCTTGACATTCATTTGAAACTTGAGGACTGTATAGCAAAATATTTCCACAAGAAAAATTCAAATCAAGCTTAGTCTTTGTAAAAAAAAAAAAAAAAAAAGGTTTTTTCCTGAAAAAAAGAATAACTTCAATGTATAATTGGAAATTAGAATTTTGGGGTTATCAATTTTAGCATGTTGCCTTCAAGGTAGCATAACTGAAAACTGAAATTAAAAAAAGGGCAGAAAAGGACCTATGTTGTTGAGTTCTTCTATGTGCCAAGTGTCATTATCAAAATGTGTATAATTTATCTTCAAATTGAGATCCTTGGACTAACTGGATCATAGTCAGCTGACATGTATGTTCCAAGGCTGAGTCTAAGTCTACTGAAAAAGAATCAAAATCTCTGCGTGATGAAGCGGGGAAATCTGTATTTTTAACAAGCAGATCTGGTGTTTGTTAAATACGCTAAAGGTTGAGAAGCACTCATCTATGTTATAGGGGGTCCCCCTTTTCTAGGTAAAATTTTTCATAAATTAAGTGAGCAAAAAAGATACTGTTTACATCATTTAAATTCTTCATTTTTGGGCTTCCCTGGTGGCGCAGTGGTTGAGAGTCCGCCTGCCGATGCAGGGGACACGGGTTCGTGCCCCGGTGCGGGAAGATCCCACATGCCGCGGAGCGGCTGGGCCCGTGAGCCATGGCCGCTGAGCCTGCGCGTCCGGAGCCTGTGCTCCGCAACGGGAGAGGCCACAGCAGTGAGAGGCCCACGAAATAAAAAAAAAAAAAAAAAAAAAAAAAAAAAAAAAATTCTTCATTTTTAATTTCTTAAGTGACTACTTGCATATGAAGAATTTCTGTTCATGAATTTTAACTGCAGAAACTTGGATCTGCTGAGGAGGGTATACAAATACAACTGACCGAGACACTGGATCTTTAGTCCATTGTATTCTTAACTCATAAGGATAAGTCTTGTTTATTGAAGGGCAGAACAAAAGCTGTAAGGCTTGCATCTGCCTAACTATATTTCCCCATTTCTTTCAGATGAATGGATCTTCCTAGGCTGAAACCCAAAGCTTACCACAAAAATGATTCTGAAAAATAGCTTAATCAAAACACTTTGATAACCCATCAAAGATATTGCCTTTTACTAACATTCAGTAGAACACATATTGCGTTATACTAGGAACTGATAGCTCAAAAGCCAGTTGATGTCACAGACAGTGCTAAAGTGGTTCATGAATTTGAAATGACAACAGATGCTTTGAAAAAGGAAAGCCGGCTGGATTTTGATTGAACATGCTAATTTTCAAAAGAATCATTCCCAGTTCGATTTTATACAGTGCAACCTGTTAAGGCTATTTGGAAATCACAGGAGCTGGTGATAAAATGATATTGAGCTCAATTATCCCTTATCAGAGGAAAAGATACCAGCATCCCTCTAGTCCCTTTGCAGGTTTGTTTGAATACACAGTACAAGAGGGGAGCAGTTAGATGACACAGAGGACAAGTGGCTGTGTGCTCAGGGAGCTATCAGACTGAATAAGTGACAGAATTTGGGGATTCATTCCTGCTAATTTGGTTCTGCATTGACATTAAAGCTTTAATTTCTCCCACTTGAGAAAAGAGAGTTAAACAGCCTCCATCCTTAAGGCAAGATTAAATTGAATCCTTTATCATGGGGATCCGTAGAGGATGAGATTAAGAATTCTCATCAGTCAGTTAACTTTAGAAAATACTTAAGTGTAGGATCTCATGGTAGAGCAAAGTTCCTTTATAGCCAAGTTTCCTTTAGCGGCAGAAAACTAAATGTAGGAATTCAGGACTTGCGGGATTGACTGACAAGTTAATGTCAGTCCTTGACCTGCTCAAGCATTTTAGAAACTCTCCTGATTAAATCACCAGTGAGAGGATGGCCCTGTTGTACACACAACAGCGATGGATGTTGGCCCCAAATAGTTTCTCTTGTTGTCTGAAATCTCCTCTATTTATTCTAATTCTTTAAGGCTCTCCTAAGGATACAATTTTTGCTTGAGCTTTAGCATTCTTCAGGGTGAAGTGAATGAGGCATTTATCTCAGGAACAAAATTAAGGGAGTGCTAGAAAACCCAATAGTCAAGATATATAATACCTAACATGATATTTCAAAAAATCAAAAATAATGCAACAAAATTCCACGAGGAACCAAATATCGAAATTTTAAATGTAGTGTGTTGTTGTTGCTTAGACCCTACTATGCAGTGAGAGCACTTCTTTCCTGGGCCCAGAGCCCCTACATCTTCCTTGTCCCTTCAGGTTCCCCTCCAGGGGGATTTATGAGGCTGACAATGACATGCTAACAAAGTACACAACCATAGGGTTTATATATAGTTTTATTTTTATTGTAAGTCTTTATTAATTTTTACCCTTTGGTTCAAAATATGAGGATATTTGGATAAGTGAATACAGGGGGGCATTTTTTTTCCATTTGCCCCAGGCATGACACTTTTAATATCTTAAACTATTTAATACACAGCTACTGTAAGCTATCTCATTGGCCACATCTGAATGATAGAATAGAGATACTTGAAATTTCAAATAACTCCTATTTATGTTTTTAAGAAGCCATAGTCCTGCAGTTAAATTGATTCTCCTTCTTTTCCCACTATTTAATTTGTATTATGTTCTTTGAAATATGATTAACCACGCTTTTCACAAATCAAAAATATGGATTTTGTGTTCTAAACTTAGGAATATTATATCCTGATTGACAAGCAGTCAGAAAGGTTAGAAACAACTAAAGAATTTTCTCTCTAGTCTGGGCCAAAAAATCCAGCTTAGAAAGTTGCCTATAGAGAAACTTAAGAGAGATTTACTGGAAACATTTTCTGGCTTTTAAAGCCAAATGCCATTTAATGGGCAACCAAATGCCATTTAGTGTAGAGTGCATAGAATTCTAACAGCAACAGCAGAAGTGCCCCATCTAATTGGCTACTTAAACAGCTGAGGTCACATGTATCAATTAAGACAGCAGATATTTTGGAAATGTGTCAGTGGGAAAAGTAAGACCGAAGGAATGCTGAAATACTTTTCATAGTTTTCTTTCTAAAAAAATAGTAGAAATCTAATCTCAGAGCGGTCATATACTTGCTATTTTTCTGATTAACTGTAAAGATTTAAATTTAACTCTTTTCCTATAAAATTTCACCAATTCCAGAAAAGTAACATCTCGTGTTCCTTGTCATCATTTGCAGTCTAAAAGTTTTTTATTTTATTTTTTATTTTTGTTAGTTTCTCTAAAAGAGTTTTAATAAAATATTTAGAATATTCCATCCCATGTGGATATCTTAGAATGCCTGCTTCTTTGGGGGTGCAGTTTGAAAGGGAGTAAATTTTTTAGATAGCACTTATATCAAACCTTTATAGATGACAGAAATTATGAAGAGAAGAAAACACACTTAAGAACACATTGCTAAGGATTTCTTCTCTTTCCTCTTCCTCCTTCTCTTCCCTTTCTTCTATTACCCCTTTCCTTTCGTTTTTGATTTGCTGTCATTTGTTTTTAATTGAATTGACCTCAAAAAATATATCTAAGTCAAACTAATAAGAAGGTAAGCACCTTACTCTGAATGTAGAAAAACCACTGGCTGTAGCACACAATAGAAGAGAGGAAACCAAAGCCCACTCTTCTACTCTTGCAGAGAAGATGTGCAGTAAAGTCACAAGTTTTAAAATGTAAATGTAAGCAATGGCTTCATTAAGTGAGCAATGTGAACAGAGACTTCGAAGTTAAACCCCATTGTTCATTTTCAGGAATAAAGGGTTTAGCTTTAAAGACATCATATGGAAAGTGAGAACGAGGGAGTTTTTAACATTTAAAGGAACTTTCTCGAGAAGCTCTTTGAGTACCTCCCACTGGATTTTATCACACAACTAAGAGATGCATACATCTCTTCAAGCGGAATTGAGTTTTTCTCCCTTCAAGGAGTTTTGTAGACAATAAATAAACAGACTGGATTAGTTTAGCAGGCATCAGGTGAAAAACCTAAAATTACTTTTAAATTTAGTTTCTGACAATGCTCTTGAAGCCATTATGATTTTTTTTAAGTTGTAGGTATTGGTTTAGGCAAAATATAAAATTTACGCATATTTTTGGAAGAGTTCATAAATCCATGCTTATTTTTTCTTTCTCAGCAAATAAGAGAGATAGACAAACAAATTTCAGAATTACCAGGAGCAGACAGAGAGGAAAAAGTAAGATAAAGGAGACTATACGAAGAAAAGAACTGACAGTACAGACTTTTTAACTCATATATATTTTTCACATACACCTTGTTATTGAAAGTGAATGGTATGAACCTTTATTAACCCCAAAGTGCATGGAATGTGAAACTGGAGGGAGAATTTGCAAATATGCTTTCTCAAAAAGGATTGCCTTCTTTTTGTGGCAATGTTATTTGAACACCTACTGCGGGCTATCAAGATTCAAAGTGTTCTTTTATGAACATCCCCCTCACCTAACCCAATGAATAAATTCAAGAAAGAATACAAGGAAAGAAATGCTATGTCTAAGTTTCTCTCCTTCCTTTTATAAAGGGGAAAGTCAGGCTTTTGTTATTTCGTCAGGAAAGTATAATTCGTATGTCATTAGAGGAAACTGCACCCCTTATAGTACGAGTATCTCATTCATTTTCTCTCTCTCTCTCTCTCTCTCTCTCTCTCTGTCTCTCTCATACACATACACACAGACACACAGACACACACACACACACACACACACACACACACACACAATGCATGGTTCTGGGTAGGATTAATTCATTACTCTGATTTCCACATGCACTCATTGTTTTCTTTCCTCATCAACAATAGGCCAGCACCTACAACAGAGTAAGGATGTAGGAGCTGGGGAGACAGTTCTGAAAGTAACACTGTCATTACACTCAAAGATTTCCTAATCTCTTCGTGAACAGGGATACAGTGTGTCTGGGGTGTATGTGTGCCTGTTGCCATTCTCTACACAGAATAGTTTCGTGTTCACAGAGGCTTTTCAAGAACTATCAGTGAATTAAGTTTGTTCCACTGATTTCATCTCCATTTCTATGTTTATTCAGGGCAGAGGTTAGTGATTCAAAAACAAAATACCTTGGAGACATTCTTATCCTTAGTAAAAATTCTCAAAATTAAAATTTCCACCTTAAATGGTTTTCTTATTAATTTAATAAATGTGTATCGAGCCCCTATTATGGGTGAAGCACTTATACTTGATAGATTATGATAAGGAGACACATGTGCCCACACAGATAAAGGATAACAGATAAAGTCCCTGCTGCTCTGGAGTAGATGATGTGCTTGGGGGCTCCATTTTCTTTTCTGAATACAAACTAAGAATAACATAGAGACTTCCCTGGTGGCACAGTGGTTAAGAATCTGCCTACCAATGCAGGGGACACAGGTTCGATCCTGGCTCCGGGAAGATTCCACATGCCACAGAGCAACTAAGCACGTGCACCACCACTACTGAGCCTGCGCTCTAGCGCCTGCGAGCCACAACTACTGAGCCCGTGAGCCACACCTACTGAAGCCTGCCTGCCTAGAGCCCGTGCCCCACAACAAGAGAAGCCACCACAATAAGAAGCACACACACTGCAACAAAGAGTAGCCCTTGCTCACCACAACTAGAGAGAAGCCCACGCACAGCAATGAAGACCCAATGCAACCAAAAATAAATAAATAAATAACATAGTATGAAGCAGTAGTGAGTAATCCTGTCAAAGGCCCAAGAACAATGATGTAAGATGCCTAGGTATTTTAAGCAGTTGCCAAACACTAGAAAATTGACTCAGTGCTTGATAGACCACTTTGTGAAAACAGAAATAAATAAGCAAAACCAAAAGTTAAAATAAAAACAAAAAGGATATTGCACCTCAATATTACCTACCCATGACTACTTCATTGTAAGCTCCCTTGCTTGTAATTGTAGTGTGGATGTATTAAAGTTTTTAGTTATTACTTTGGTTTATTTTCCCACAGACAAGTTAAATATTGATTTAGGATACATGGTGATCTCAATGAATACATTTCATTTCCTTTTACTCTCTTTTTTTTTTTTTTGTGGTACAAGGGCCTCTCACTGTTGTGGCCTCTCCCGTTGCAGAGCACAGGCTCCGGACGGACAGGCTCAGCGGCCATGGCTCACGGGCCCAGCCGCTTCGCGGCATGTGGGATCTTCCTGGACCGGGGCACGAACCCGTGTCCCCTGCATCGGCAGGCGGACTCCCTGCGCCACCAGGGAAGCCCCCTTTTTCTCTTTTTATAGA
Source organism: Aethalodelphis obliquidens (assembly GCF_003676395.1). Taxonomy (NCBI): domain Eukaryota; kingdom Metazoa; phylum Chordata; class Mammalia; order Artiodactyla; family Delphinidae; genus Aethalodelphis; species Aethalodelphis obliquidens. Next base: position 9,329,355 of record NW_020837968.1, read on the forward strand.
CAAAATTTGACACCATGCAACAAAAATACTCAAGCCCATTACTTTTCCTCCCTCAAAATCTAGAAATGGCTGGAGATGGAGCAAAGTTATCCCCTAAAGATTATGTAAATCAAGGCACAGCCACATAACAAAACTGTATTTAGCCGAGCTGCTGATGGTAAGCAGGTTTATCTCAGGGGCATTTGGAAACAGATGATATCTTGGCTCTTAGCACTGACAGAGAATTCTGTGAGGCTCTGGGTTCATGCTGAGTGATTGCCAGTGAGTCCATTTCAGTAAATGAGGGTTTTTCTCTTTTCTTATGAGAGACTGAGCCCTTCATGCCATGTTTTCTTTTCACAAGCCCTCCGGTTACTTTAGTCCCTTTGTAGATGTCCTACTTTAGATTTCAAATCTATCTATATGTGTTATACATGTCAACATATATATTCAAAAGTTAACTGAGGATTGCTAAGAAATATTTTCAGAACTATAAAGTCCCAATTATAAAGTATTTCAATTAAACAAAATTAACAGAAAGGTAATAAACTTGAAAATGATGTTTAACGCATGTTACAGAGTTGAAATCTTTGATCCATAAATTGCTCTTATAGCTACAAGAAAAACACCAATGCTCATGAGAAAAAAATTAATGAGCAAAGGATATGGACAATTCCTAGAAGAGGAAACACAGGTTGATAACTAACAAAAACTACTGTTCATTGTCAGTAATAAACAATAAATGCAATGATTACAAAGCAACAAAATATATTATACTGCCTTTATGTTAAAACAACTCTAAAATTCCAGAAGCTTAAAATCATGGTGATTAATTTCTTATTCTTGCTGTATGTCAACCATAGGTCAGGTGAGGGCTCTGCTCACGACTCTCAGTACCTTCAGACCAGACCTAAGGTGGTACAATGACTTTGCCAGAAAAAGAGGGCTTTTCTGTGGTTCTCACTGACTATTGAATACTCTAGCTCAAAAATGACACAGGTCACTTTGATTCAAAACTTATTGAGCAGAACTGTTCAAATGGCTCCAGTTAACCATAGGTTTCTAGAATTATTTAGAGGTTTAAAAGTATTTGATAAGTAGCAATAATGACAACTGCACTGCCATTCCCTTTATTTTTCTCCATACTATGGGATCACTTCTAAGTTATATTATTAACTTACTTATTCTTTTCATTGTCTATATTCCTCCCTCGTGCCCTTTAGCACCGAGAAAGTAAACTCCATGAGAGCCTAAGGGCACAGACATTGTCTACCTTGTTCCTCACTGTAACCCCAACATCTAGAACACGGTCTGGTTCATAATAGTTGCTCAGTATAGAATTGTTAAAAAATAAAGAATGTATTTTTAAAACTCCATCTGGTTCATGTTTTAAAAATTCTAGCATAATCTCAAATGCTAGCAAGAAATGTAGATGGATATTTGTATATACAGCTAGTTAATCAGAAATCTGGGTTCACACTTTCTGGAAATCAATGTGGCAATATGCAACAAGAGTCTTAAAAGATTCAGACAGTTTGTTAAAACGATTTCTCTTTTAAGAATCTCTCCTAAAGAAATAATCATAAATGTGAGAAATCGTTTTAAAGAAAAATGTTCATTTTAGAACCATTAAAATAGTAATGATTTAAAAACAATCTAAATTTCCAATGACAACATTATGATTAAATGCATTGCTATGTCCATTTTTATTTATTTATTTTGCGGTACACGAGCCTCTCACTGTTGTGGCCTCTCCCGTTGTGGAGCACAGGCTCCGGACGCGCAGGCTCAGCGGCCATGGCTCACGGGCGCAGCCGCTCCGCGGCATGTGGGATCTTCCCGGACCAGGGCACGAACCCGTGTCCCCTGCATCGGTAGGCGGACTCTCAACCACTGTGCCACCAGGGAAGCCCGATATGTCTATTTAAACATTTGCTATTCTATCACTGAAAATCAATGTTATGAAGAAAATACTCATAATTCAATGCATATGTGGCCTAAGTTAGTAAACATATACACTAGCTAAGGAAAAAATTAGGGAGAAATTTCCTAATCAGAGGCAGACAGAGCTTTCGTTTCCACCTTACCTTTCTATTGCAAATACCTAGAACTGACCAATGAATTAATAAATCCATAATTGCAATAAAAATTAAGAGAAAGTAACAGTAAAATATAACCTTTGAGGAAACTTAAAGAAGGAAAGCAAACAGGATCTGATTAACAAAGAGAGAAGCAGAGCCTAAAATGTGCACACAAGCAAGCTTCAAAGAAGATGGCGCTGTTCTGGGCATCTTCAAAGTGCACATGAAACCTTATAAAGAGCAGTGAGGGCCTAGGTCCATGTCTGGGTGATTAGAAAAGAAAGCTAGGCTGGCTCCCCTCCCCTCGGTCTGGTTATTAAGCAATTGACAACAGAACTGTTTGATTCCCAGACTGCAGCAGTGTTTACTCAAACAGGCAGGTGAATTCAGACGGGAGAGGAGTCAATACCCTTTATCTTTCAGCCCTTTGACAGTGGCACTAACCTCTGCAATTCTCCCAAAGATGTGGTTTGCTTTGCAGGTACAGTTTTGGTCGGGGCATAGGGGAGAGGACATTCCAAAGGTTTCTTTTATTTGGCCCTTCCTAATTAACAGCTCTTATCAAATAAACACGAATGCACTTAGCAACATAGTTTCAAATTATGTTATATAATAAAAAAAAGACAGAAGTATATGGATAAATTTTAAAAGACACAGCCATAGGGACTTCCCTGGTGGTGCAGTGGTTAAGAATCCACCTGCCAATGACGGGGACATGGGTTCGAGCCCTGGTACGGGAAGATCCAACATGCCGCGGAGCAACTAAGCCCGTGCGTCATAACTACTGAGCCTGTGCTCTAGAGCCCAAGTGCCACAACTACTGAGCCCGCGTGCCACAGCTACTGAAGCCTGTGCGCCTAGAGCCTGTGCTCCACAACAAGAGAAGCCACTGCAATGAGAAGCCCGTGCACCACAACGAAGAGTAGCCTCTGCTCGCCGCAACTAGAGAAAGCCTGCGCGCAGCAACAAAGACCCAACTCAGCCAAAAGAAAAAAAAAAAAACCCTTCTAAAAAAATATACACAACCATAAAGAATAGTCCTGCTATAAATTCTGGACTTGGGAAGTAGCCACAGAATGGATCTACAGTCCTCCTGGACCCACTGTGAGACTGATGTAAGCCCAGACTCCTTTACCATCACCTGACTTTCATAGGCCCCACTTTGACCTGTGCACTCCACTGGCATTTTAGTCAGTTCCGTGCTGGTGTTTAATAAATCCCCAAACTTCTGAACATTTTCATTTCTCTCATGCACAGTTCTCCTGGTAAGCTGTTTCAATTCCCTCTACTAAAGTCTTAGAAGATTTACTTGTGGCTATGCTTTCAGGGCGATTTCTTAAAAGGATCTGGACTCCCTGTCAATCAAGGGGCTCTGAGACCTGGGTAAGAGGCAGTAAATCCCTAGTACAGTTACTTGAGTCAATTTCTGCTTAGCTGACCTAGAATTTTACAACTTCGGTAGATCAAGCAGTACCTTAATGTGCCACCTGTTTTATTTCTAAAAACAGCATGATCAATTTGCCACCATCACAGATGCTGTGGGCAAGAATCCTCTGATTACCACTCTGTTTTATTATGGTTTATTGTGGTAAATGCAGCCACCTTGTTGTTACCTTGTGCCACCTTACGTTGCTACTTGGTCTCCACCACTCTCGGTCCCACTGTTCTTGCAAAACAAGGGAAGCAAATTCCACTGTGGCATTTTCACATTCTTACTGTGTTAGTTTTCTAGGGCTGCCATAACAAAATACCACAGACTGGATGGCTTAAATGTAGAAATTTATTTCCCACATTTCTGGAGGCTGGAAGTCTAAAATCAAGGTGTTGGCAGTATGATTTCTCCTGAGGTCTCTCTCCTTGGCTTGCAGATGACCATCTTCTTGCTGTGTCCCTACATGGCCTTTTCTCTGTGTGCATGCATCCTGGTGCCTCTTTTTTTGTCCTAATCTCCTCTTCTTATAAGGACACTAGCCAGATTGGATTAAGGTCCATCCTAATTGTCTCATTTTAACTTAACTAGCTCTTTAAAAGGCCTTATCTCCAAAGGCAGTCACATTATGAGATACTGGGGTTAGGGTTTCAACACCTGAATTTGGTGGGGGGGACACAATTTGGTCCATAACAATTTTCTTGGACATCTGAGGACAACCAGAAGAGAGATTTTAAAGTTTTTTCATGACTGAATAATATACCTTTACTACACCATATATGCATGATCCTTTCATCAGTTGGTGAGAAGTGATATTCTATTGTGGTTTTGATTTTCATTTCCCTGATGATCAATGATAGAACACCTTTTCACATACCTGTTGGCCATCTGTACATTTTCTTTGGAAAACTATCTATTTGAGCCCTCTATTTTTTAAATCAGAATTGTTGTTGTTATTGTTGTTGAGTTGTATTAGTTCCTTATACATTTTGGATATCAATCCCTTATCAGATATATGGTATGTAGGTATTTTCTCCTATTCCACAGATTTTTAAAATTTTGTTGATTGTTTCCTTTGCTATGCAGAAGCTTTTTAGTTTGATGTAGTCCCACATGTTGATTTTTGCTTTAGTTTTCTGTGAATTTGGTGTCATATACAAAAAAATTATTGGCAAGGAGATTTTTCCCTATATTTTCACCTCAGAGTTTTACGGTTTCAGTCTTACATTTAAGTCTTTAATCCATTTTGAGTTAATTTTTTGAGAGTGCTGTAAGATAGCTGTCCAGGTTCATTCTTTTGCATGTGGAAATCCAGTTTTCTCAACACCATTTATTGAAGAGACTATTTTTTTCCCCATTGTCTGTTTTTGGTGCCCTTGTCAAAGATTAGCTGACTGTATATGAATGGATTTATTTCTGCACTCTCCATTCTGCTCCATTGGTCTATATGTCCATTTTTATGCCACTATCATACTGTTTTGAATACTACAGCTTTGTAATCTAGTTTGAAATCAGGAATTGTAATGCCTCCAGCTTTTTTCTTCTTTCTCGAGATTGCTTTGACTATTTGAGGTCTTTTGTGATTCCATATGAATTTTAGGATTTTTTTTTTTTTTTTTTTTTTGGTGGTACATGGGCCTCTCACTGTTGTGGCCTCTCCCATTGCGGAGCACGGGCTCCGGACGCCCAGGCTCAGCGGCCATGGCTCACGGGCCCAGCTGCTCCGCAGCATGTGGGATCTTCCTGGACCGGGGCACGAACCCGTGTCCCCTGCATCAGCAGGCGGACTCTCAACCACTGTGCCACCAGGGAAGCCCCTAGGATTTTTTTTTATTTCAGTGAAAAACATCACTGTAACTTTCAAAGTATTCTTATGTATAACTTAAAATTTTATTTTTCCTAAAAATTCTATCTTAAATAGGTTCATTGAGGTAGTATTTTATAGATTTTTAGTCTTCTCTTTGCTTAAGGTTTATATAGGAGAATTAGTAATTGCTCCTTGCATGAGATCCTTGTTTTCTTTTATTAAAAAAGCAATTCCAAATAAATTGATTTAATAGGTTATTTTAATGACTTTCAGACTACTTTTTAAGAAATATTTAACAGATATGAACGGTTTCTCTATATATACATTATTCATTAAAATATTTTAAAATTTATCAGTAAATATTTACTTAGCACCTCCTATATGCCTAGTACTATATCAGGCACTAGAGCCTGAGGGACAAAAGAAAATGCTAGTTTCTATAATGCATGTAAAACATACACACAAAGTAGCCACATGAAGTGAGAACTCTGGGATTTATTTGCTATGTATTTATGTACTAATTCATATCTTCTTTCTCCTTAGCAAGAGAACTATAACTTTTCAAGAGAATTTATGTATATATTTACATATATATATGTGTATTTTATATATATATATATATATATATAATTTCATTAGCTGGAAATCTCTGGTCTTATAGAGATTTGATTATATTTGACTAAAATCCTAACTCTATGAGTTCTGATTACCCAAAGTCCACCCCATGTTTGGAAGACTTTACTCCTTAATTTCTAGCTTACCTGAGTCTTTATGCTTCTACAACCTTACCTGCCTCTTAATCATTTACACATACACACACAACCAATAAACTAAGGTTTTGTTGGTTTTATTGCTTTACCTGAGATATAGGAGAAAAAGACAGGGTGACATGGTAGAGCAAGTGGTCTTCCACTGTATCTTTCAGTCAACCCAGCATTTTTCTTCCTCTCCCACTCCTCTCTTATTTCTTCTGGGAAAACTACCTCTTTCTGTCCTATGCAGAACTATCCAGGTTTGACATCAATCAACCATCGTGCTCCACAAATCTCATCTCGTCTCATCTTGTTAACCAAGCTTATTAAGCCACTTTCTTGAGAAAGTTGACGCTTTCCTTAAAGAAAATCCTCACGTCCGCTGTACACAGAATAAACTTTCAATTCTGTTACAGTTCAATCTGTAAAAACTGAGTGAGAAGTGGGCACTTTCAAGGGGGTAAACTGTTACAATTAAAATAAATGATTGATTTAAAATGTGACTTATCATGGATAAGATCACACACGGTTATCAATACATCCATCTTTTACAGATCAAAACAACAGGTCTCAAACAGACCCATGGGTTTTCAAGCTTTTCTTCCTACTCTCTCTTTCTTCCTTGTCTTCTCCACCTCAGTTAATGGCAACAGTACCACACAGCTGCCCAGCCAAGTAGGCATATTCATTCCTTTCTCCCTTATACTCTACATTCAATAAGTCTGCAAGTCACATCAGCTTTACCATGACCACATATCCTTCATCTAACAATTCCTCAATGTCACCATTGTGACAACTCTGGCATGAAGCACACTCATTCTTCACCCGGACTGTGGCGATAGCATCCAAGCTGATAGTCAGAGAGAAGGCTTCCAAATATGAATCAGATTACATCATATCTTCAGTCTAAAATCTTTTAATGTTTTCTCATCGTTTTCATTTTTATTTATTTATTTTTAAACAACAGAAATTTATTTTCTCATTGTTCTAGAGGCTGGAAATAGGAGATCAGAGTGTCAACATGGTCAGTTTCTGATGAAAACTCCCCTCCTGGCTTGTAGACAACCACCTTCTCATTGTGTCCTCACAGGGATGGCTTCTCCTTAATGAGTACACACAGAGGGAGAGAGAGAGGGTGAGCTCTCTGGTGTCTCTCTTTTTTTTTTTTTTGGATGGACCTAGAGACTGTCATACAGAGTGAATTAAGTCAGAAAGAGAAAAACAAATATCGTATATTAACACATATATGTGGAATCTAGAAAAATGGTACAGATGTTCTTATTTGCAAAGCAGAAATAGAGACAGACGTAGAGAACAAACATATGGATACCAAGGGGGTAGGAGGATGGGGTGGGTGGGATGAACTGGGATATAGGGATCGACATATATACACTATTGATACTATGTATAAAATAGATAACTAATGAGAACATACTGTATAGCATGGGGAACTCTACTCAATGCTCTGTGGTGACCTAAATGGGAAGGAATCCAAAAAAGAGCATATATATGTATACATATATCTGATTCACTTTGCTGTACAGTAGAAACTAACACAACATTGTAAATCAATTACACGCCAATAAAAATTAATTAAAAAAAAAAGAAGAGACATCTCATCATTTTTAGAAAAAAATCTTATCCCTTACCCTGGCTAACAAAGTCCAACATGCTTCCTCCTAATTATCTCAACTCATGTCTTGCACCTTCTCCTCCTGATTACAAGGCTCCAGAGATCCATTAAACATGTGAGCTTAGGTTCAGTCTCAGAGCCTTTGCACTTGTGTTCCTTCTGCCTGAAATATCATTTCCCCTGATCTTCAAATGATGGAGTCAGTACAGATATCATCTCCCGGAACTATTTGGCCACTGAAGTTGACATACCACTGCCATGCTTTGATTATTATGTTTTATACTCTTTAGAGCAACTTTTATTAATCAAAATTAATAATTTCCTTTGCTTATTTGTTAAATACCCACCTTCCCTGGGTAGAATGCAATAATGAAATCAGAGACTTTTCTCTTTTGGGGCATCTAAATAGCCTCTAACACATAACAGGCATATAATAATATTTGTGAAATAAAGAAATAAATGAATGAGCATGGCAAAGAGTTACAAGATGTTATTCATTCAAGGAGAAGAACTGGTCAATGTAAAGAAGCACTGATATATTTAAAAGAAGAAAAGAAATTGAGAGACCAAATGTAGAGTTGGACCAAATATATTACAGAAAGCAAATATCAGTCATATTGATTCAGCATTCCAACCCTGCTTATCATTCAATCATTTCTTCTCTCTAATCTTCTCTTATTTTTTGTGATATATAACATTATTACATAGACTCTTTTAAGTATTTTTATGGGGAAGGGGTTACTATAACTTTGGATAAATTATACCTTTTTGGTAGCTGAAACTGGGGGAACCTGACTCAAGTCATTATGCTGTCCATGCAAATAAAGCCTGAAAGGACAAGAGAAACCAGAGATTTCAATAAAGTATCTGAAACCAGTCATTTGGGATACTTTTCTGGTGAACAGCTGAGAATCTCTAAACTTAGCTCTATTTTTGGAGAAACATCAAAGAATGGGTCGTTGAACCATGGTAACGCATGTAAATATCCATAGTTCTTTTTTATACAAAGAAGAAGGCTGTGCATCGATTAATGTTGAACAAAAGAGCAGGGTATATTTTGTGTCAACTTGACCAGTTAAAAGAGCTCAGCAATGAATGATTATCAGTTCACTAAAATAGAGTTTACTTAGGGATGATAAAATAAACTTCGATATTGATTTATGAGGAGCCTTGGAAAAGGGAAATTCTCTGTAAACATGTGTACTCAATGGACCATCAATAACTGTGGCCTTCTTGCTTCATTTATCCTCATCTGAGCCTAAGTAAAGAGGCTAAAATAAGTATCAGATGCCTAGAGAAAAGTGTAAACAACATGTCATTCTAATAAACCTCTTCACAGATCTCATTTATAAAACCTAAAACACCCACTTCAATGTAGTTTGTGTCTTAATATATTTATATTTGGTATGCATCTCTAAGCAATTTTCTCAGGAATATATTTTTAGATCGCTGACAAAAATCTCTATTAATACAATGCAATATTCAAGTGACCAAAAAAAAAAAAAAAAAGTTGTACTCAAACTTTGGAAACTAAAGATTTGTTTTAGACTAATATATTCAGTTGTACCCAAAATTATTTGATAAAAATTTAAATTAATATTTATTGGAATTATACTGTTAGTTTCATTATTGTTGGAATGGTATAAAATTGTTTGAAGTTTTATTTAATTTGAATAAGAAACATAGGCTTATGTAAATATAAAAACATTAAATCATATTCTGCCCATAAATAATCACTGTGAAAATTATTTTAAAATGTGTGACAATATTTATGAAAAAACATGCGAAACATGGAGAGTAATTATGTATATTATAATGGTTATAATTTAAATTATTTCACATATGGATAAACACTAAAGTTTTTGAGTGAAATATTTTTATTGGATATAGATGATTTTTTAAATTTAAGAATAAATTATATGGCTTATAAAAACTCATTATATATGTTAATCAATAAAAAGCATGTGGAACAACTCTAGAACATCAAGTTAGACAAATGGATGTTTGAAATCCAACATGAAAAATATGATATAAAAAAATAGTAAGTATAATTAATATAGGAGTGAAAATGACAGAGTAGTTTGGATAAGGAAACTTTAAAATTAAAAAATAAGTTAGCAATATATAACTACAAAATTGAAAAGTATACAAATACAGCTACTAACTTTACAGGACAATGGGAGGAACATCTAAAGAAAATATAATCAAAGAGATTAGATGTAAAGGCACCTACTCCAATGTTTGTCTGACCCAGCATTATTTTATTCTTCCTTTCTTTAATTTACAGATCCAATTACCAGAAGAAAAAGTAAGCAAAGCATAACATGAGAATTTGGGTTGAAGCCTGGATAATTCTAGACGCTATTATTATCACTCACACGTATATTTACTACAACAGGGAAGCTTGCTTGGCTGTGAGGATGGTGACTTCCATTTTGAATCTGAAATACTGAAAAATACCTGATTAGAGAAGTCAGGTAGGCAGAGGTATGGTACTTGGGAAACAAGCCCAAGATACAGATAGACCTGGTAGTTATCAGAGATGAGAATGAATACAGAGGTAAAATGTCTCCCTTTGAGGCAGGAGATAGATGGGCCCAAGGTTAGATATTTACAGCCAGCGTCCTGTTTGCACTTTGAAATAGAAATAGAAACAGGGTAAATAGCCAGGCTTTGTCTCCTGAGGACATTTTAAGATAACAGTCGTCAAGGCAGGAACAGAGAGGGGCTAAGCCGTGTATGAATAAAAGATCAAGAGGTCACATATTTCCCATCCTTGGGGCAAGGGAGACACTACACATGCGCAGAAAGGCTCACTGGGGATCAAAAAGGAGGGGGCACCACCCCATAATATGTGATGTCAAGGCCCCCACACCACAGGCCTCTGGGCTAGAATCCATCTTGGAAAAAAGTTACACACCCATGCTGGGGAGGGTCCTAGGCCAGGTCAGGTGTCGAAAAAGAAACCAGATAATTGGCCAAAGGTAAACAAAGACCCGGAAGAACTCCTTATGTAAACGACTTAACCTCCTCTTTACTGATCTCCTCCTCTTTAGGGAGGGTGCCCACACCCTTCCTCCCAGGGTGTGCATCTCTGCCTTGCTAAACAAAATGTTTCTCCGTGTGCTCTCCCACTTGTTGTAGTGCTATGTCTCTAATAATAAACTTTGTACCTGATTTTATAGTTTTTTGTCTCCTTGAGAAATGCATTTTTCAATGGGGACAAGAGCAGGGAAAATTTGCCCTTGCTGGTCTGGTGGCTAGGATTCCTGGTTTTCATCCAGGCTACCCAGGTTCAATTCCTGGGCAGGGAACTAAGATCTTGCTTCAAGCCACCGCTCACTGCTGCCTCTCTACGATCACCTTCTCACTACTTAACATGTGGTCCTTTGTCCAGTAGCATTCATATCACCTGGGAACTTGACAGAAAAGCAAAACCTGACCTCCTGGATCACAACTGTGGTTTAAGAAGATCTACCAGTGACCGGAATGCACATTAAAATCTGAGAATCACGTGTAGAGAATAACATGAGAAATCAGGACTGTATCTGAGGAAATATAAATTTTAAGAAGAGGATGAAAGACCACAAATATCAATTTAAGATATTAGAAGAAATTTAGGGAAAAAGACGGGTTTCATAAAACAAAAGGGAGGAAAGTTTCAAGGAAGGCCCCAAAATGTCTAATGTTTCAGAAAAGGTCAGTAAATAAACAATTACATGTGCCCCTAAAATCTGTCCACATGCAGTCATAAGGAATGTTTCTGTACCAACTTATATTGAGCAAGCCAGATTTCTATGGCTTAGTGAGTGGTTAGGAATTGAGGGATTTAACATGACAAATGGAGAAGAGATCACATTAACAAATTCTTGTCAGTGAAGGTACTGAAACATCTCACAGCAATGGGAAGACTGGAGGAAGTTTTTTGTTACAGGAGAATTTATGTATAAAGAGAAAGAAGTCAAGAAGGTATGGAGAAAAGGGAACCCCCTACACCGTTGGTGGGAATGTAAATTGGTGCAGCCACTATGAAAAACAGTATGGACATTCCTTAAAATACTAAAAATAGAGCTACCATAAGATCCAGCAATCCCATTCTTGGGCATATATCTGGAGAAAACTCCCATTCAAAAAGATACATGCACCCCAATGTTCACTGCAGCACTATTTACAACAGCCAAGACATGGAAGCAACTTAAGTGTCCATCAACAGATTAATGGATAAAGAAGATGTGTGTGTATATATATATATATATATATATACACACATACATACAATGGAATATTACTCAGCCATAAGAAAGAATGAAATAATACCATTTGCAGCAACATAGATGTACATAGAGATTATCATACTAAGTGAAGTGAGTCAGAAAAAGACAAGTATATGATATCGCTTATGTGTGGAATCTAAAAAAATGATACAGATGAATTTATTTATAAAACAGAAACAGACTCACAGACATAGAAAACAAACTTACGGTTACTGAAGGGGAAAGGGGTGGGGGAGGGATAAATTAGGAGTTTGGGATTAAAATATACACACTACTATATATAAAATAGAAAACCAACAAGGACCTACTGAATAGCACAGGGAACTATACTCAATATCTTGTAATAACCTATAATGGAAAAGAATCTGAGAAAGGTGTGTATATATATATATATATATATATGTATGTATAACTGAGTACACTTTGCTGTACACCTGAAACTATCGCATTGTAAATCAACTACAGTTGAGTAAATAAATCAATAAGCAAATAAATGAATGAAAATAGATAAGAAAAAAGAAAAAAGAAGTCAAAGGAGAAGCAGCTGATTGCCAGAATGAAGTAACTGCAGAACAGGAGTGTAGAAACCAGAACTCATTTGTTGGTGCTGGTGAAGAGGAAAGCATTACTTCCTCTGGATATAAGTGAGGATCGAAGATTGAGTGCAAATTGTGTGTGCTTACACAAAGTGCACCTGCATTACTAACAGAAAGATTAATAGAATAAAAATAATTCAGGAAGTAAGAGACTTTCCAACTAACTGTATTTATATTTCTCTGAAAGAGAGTAAGATAGGTTATGTGTTTAAGAGTTTGAACTCTAAAATCAAACTGTGTGAGTTGAATTCCAGTTCTTTGAACTCTCTTAAACTCAATCTTCTTTTTCGTAAGATGGGAATCATAACCAAATCTTTATATCAGAAGCAAACTACAGAAATTGTGCATAGGTGAATAAAGCAGAACATGAGTTAAATAAAGGGAACTGAGTATGTCAGAGGTTCCCAGTAGGCGGGACAGCTGAGAGCAGGTGGGCAGGGTCAATGGCAGGTTAGTTAACAGGGCCTTTCATCTTCTCCTCAAAACCCTGCCCCCGGGCTCATTCCCTCTCATGATCCCTTTTGGTTCTGACCACGAAGGAGGTCAAAGAAACTGAGAAGAAGAACTAGAGGCTGAGGACCAAAATCTAGAGATCTGTAATATGTAAAAGCCTATGATAAGGAGCAACTAGAGAAATAAAGAAATGTGAAAAGACAGAGGAATTTTAGGAAGAAGGAGTGTAAATGGTCAAGAACATCAAACGTCGCAGAGCTCAAGTTAGATAAAGATAGTTTTAAGGGATGTCTGTGGTCAGAATAAAAGGAATAAACTTACATCTAAGACTGTGAGTGAAAATCGCCTATTTAGGGCTAGAGTTTAGAATGCAAATATTCACATTCAAATGAATATGAATGTGTGTGTGTTACAATGGCTGAGGGATGTGTAGTTGTAAAATATGAGAAAAAAATATTACCCATGCAGGTTAGGCCCTGATCGCAAGGAATGCAAGTACTACACTAGGGAATTCTTATTTGTTATGAGAGACAAACTTTATAGAATTGGCAGTCAAATCTACAGAGGTCATTACTGAAGACATAAGAATGGATAAACTCTCTGAGAGAGAAAATGCCAAGAGAGGATGTCAGAAGGAGGAAGACCAAGCTTTCACAGCTAGAATATCATTCTGAAAATGAATAATAAATAGGAGAATGAGTAAGTAGCTTCCAGGCCAACATACAGAGGGCAAGCTCAGTAGGACTGAGCATCTATATTCCAGAGTGCGCAATAAGTTCTATAGCATCAGCAATAGAGACATAAAGGAAGTGCAGAGCTGGTGTGGTGGGTATATGCCAGAATGTTTATAGGAGGTTTGCAGTACTAAGAATAGTGGTGGCAATATAGTTGCAAACTATAGGGAACAAGCTGGGTAAGAATTCTTTTTTTTTTTTCCTTGAAGTATAGTTGACATACAATATTGGTTACAAGTGTACTGCATAGTGGGTCAACATTATGAAATGATCCCCTGGTAAGTCTAGTAACCATCTGTCACCATATGAGGTTATTACAATATTGTTGACTATATTCCCTATGCTGTACATTGCATCCCCATGATTTATCTTATGACTGGAAGTTTGCACCTCTCAATTACCTTCAACTGTTAGGTCAATTTCCCCCACCCCTCCCCTTTGGCAATCACCAGTTTGTTCTCTGTATCTATGAGTCTGTTTCCATTTTATGTTTTTTCGTTTGATTTGTTTTTTAGATTCCACATATAGGTGAGATCACATGGTATTTGCCTTTTTCTGTCTGACTTTTTTCACTTACCACAGTACCTGCTAAATCATCCATGCTGTTGCAAATGGCAAGCTTTCATTCTTTTTTATGGCTGAGTAGTATTCCATTGTAAATGTACACACCACATCTTCTTTATCCATTCACCCACTGATGGACATTTAGTTTGCTACCATATCTTGGGTATTATAAATAATGTTGCAGTGAACACAGGGACGCATATATCTTTTGGAATTGGTGTTTTCATTTTCTTTGGACACATACCCAGTAGTGGAATTGCTAGGTTATACAGTAGTTCTATTTTTAATTTTTCTGAGGAATCTTCATACTGTTTTCCATAGTGACCACACCACCTCACATGCCCCACCAACAGTGCACTAGGATTCCTCTTTCTCCACAACCCTGCCAACACTTACTTGTTGTCTTTTTGATGACAGACATGGGTAGGAATTCTTGAGCTAATGTAGTAGGCAAAGTGGGAGATATTACTAGAATAATGGCTGTACTGGGGAGGCGGGGAGTGATCAACCAGGAAGTTTATGCCAGCTAGAGAAATGCCTAAAGCCATTTCAGAATGAAGATGTATAAGAGACCAGGATAGAGTCATTTTCAGCATGTGGCAATGCTCATTTATCCTAACGTGTGGGGGAGATAGAAGCATAGGGTGAGGATTCCCTGTTACACATGTTGGTTTGTTCCATTCCTTCGCCTGAAGTACCCTTCACTAATTGATCATGGTTTTCCTTCATATTAAGCCCAGACAAACCCTGGAATCTTTCCCTGCTTAGTGAGTGGTGTGGACAATTTGTCTGTCAAAGGCAATCTGCCCACAAAATAAAACCTCATTGCCATTCATAGTTTGTGAAAAAGGATAAAATAACACAATAAAAAGGTCTGACAGATTGTAAATATGGATAATTGTATTAGGAAAGTTGCAGAGGGACAAATGTTCAGAGAACCAAGCTGAGATGCTGAAATAATATAGAAAGTAGGAAATTAATAGAGATGGGAGGAAAGCAATCTGTGTAATGGTTTAAAGCGTATCCTTGCCCTCCTAGGTATTAGCTAGTGTTGGCTTAAGGAAAAATCAGTGTTTTTGCATTAGACTGGAAATTAAGAATTGCTAAATTTATCAAATTATGATGTGCTTGATTTCTGTAATGGTCTGCTCCCTTCATAGTGTGACAGGTCACAGATCATTATCTAAGTAATTATCTGGCTCAGGCTTGCTTTTTGTTTCACATACAAATATCAGGAATTACATTTTAAGAACACTTCAAATTTTCAAGGAACTTTTAACTCAAAGGTGTTGTGACAACATCTGCAACAAGAACATAAACCTGAAATTTGTTACGAAAAAAGTACATCTCAAGGTCACTTTTAACATGATCAGAAGGAAAGTCAAAATCAAATCTCCCAAATCTCCCTTTTCAAACTAGAGAGGTTTTCTTTACACATTTAAACCTGTTAATTGCATATCTAAGCCTTTTGCCCTGAAGTCCTTAATTATAACACAGACTTTAGCTCAGTTTCATCTCATAGGGATATTTCTGAGATACTAGCCATACAATAATTTGGTTTTATTATTAAAATAACTACAGCAATATATCAAACACTATCAAGTTACATAGCAAAAGTGTAAGGACTAGTTGCAGATGATTAAAAAGAAAGACAGTTTCTAGAAAGAAGACATGATTATAAATTAGCCTTGAGGAAAAGAAGACAATATCCCAGCCACTTGGTGACTGATGATGGCTTATCACTTATATGTGAGAACTGGGGAAAAGAGGATGAAATAATGAGTTGATAAAGAAAAACACACAAGTGAGCTACAAAAATCAAATGATGGTCCAGTGCTTTACTCACTGTAAGATACAAGAAAGGTAATTCTGAATGTAATTTTATTCCTGTATCATTTCAGAAGAATAAAAATAAAAAAAGAATGATGGAATTTATTATTGTATTTAAATTAAACCTGTACTGCACCTAGCAAAATGCACATATATTATGAATAAGATGTAGAAAGTGGCAGGCCAGAGGGAGAAGAGGAAGAGGCAGAAATCATGTTTCTCAGGTAAGTAATCTTTCCCTAACTCCAAACACAAAATTTATTATTAGCGACAACAGGGATACTGTTGGGTGATATGACACAAGAGCTATGAATTTTCTACAATTCCAAGGAGGGTCTTCTCTAAATCATTCTGCCTGAGAAAATCTTCACTTAACGTTTTATATATATATATATATGAGAAAATCAGTTGCTAAGAAACAGAAGAGAGAGAAATTGATGGTGGAAAAACCATGACGCTCCTCAAGATTTCTTGTGGAAAATTTAGTTTTCATTCAACTTCTTACAGCTGTAACTGTATATATATTTGAATCAAGATCACATTTAGTACAAAATAATCATGATGTTTCATGATAATATGTCATAATTGAGAACTGAGCTTCTATATTACACTCTTTATCTATTTATCATATCTATTTAAAACTGTATGTTTTGTAACGCTGGTACAACAGCCTCCTTCCTTTAAGAATGCATTTCATCTTAAGGTTTTCCCCCACATGACTTGCATTTTTTTGTGTAATTTGACTTTATGCTGTTTATAATTGAATTAATTCTTAATCTGGACTTCAAATTTTGACTTTTAATATTCATTCACTTAACAAAAAGAATACTCTTTCTGTGCCAACCACTGCTTTAATAGCTGGGGATACATCTGTGAATAAAAAAAAAGTCCCTTATGTTCTAGAGGGAAGAAGCTGACAATAAACAAACAATATTTGGGGATTATTTTGGTATCAACAATATTTTGGGTATCAATAAATGCTACGAAGAAACATAAATAGGGTGGAGAAAAGGTTTGCGTTTCAGACACAATACCATTGGAACACAGCCTCACAGGAAGTAAGGGAGGAGCCTTCTGAGTATCTGCTGAAAGAGCTGTCCAAGCTGAGGTTTCAGAGAATACAGAGGTGGGCACATGCTTCCTGGGTTGCACAACCAAAGAGGCCAGAATGGGGAGGACAGAGCATGTGAGGAGAAGAGCAGTAGGAGAGCTCAGAGAATTTGTGGGGTTCACGCAGAGAAAGAACTTGAGAACTTCCTTGGGGTAGAACAAAAGCTCCCAGGCAGAGGAATGGAATACACTGACATACTGAAGGTGACCTGCACTGCCACATGGGGTGGGAGTGGGAAGGAGAAACAGCAAGGTAGTTTAAGAAGCTACTTACATTAACCTAGGTGAGATGGATGATAAACTGGACCAATGGGAGCAGACAAGATGGTGAGAAGTGGTTGAAATCAAAAGGAAAGCTGACAGGATTTGATAATTGATAGGATATATGATAAACAAAGATCAAGACTGAGCAACTGGAACAGTGGTTCCGTGGACTGAAACAAGGGAGTATGGGAAAGAAGTGTTGGGAAACAACTAATATTTTCATGTTTCCACACGGTTAGGGTTTACTGAGCAAAAATCTCTGGCAATCTGGATGAAGAGATAATTGAATCTGGATTAAGAGATACTGACTCATGGTAGAGACACTGAATTACTCCAGATTTACAAGTTTATCTCTTTGGGAGCCCTTTGCCACTCGTTTACATTTCAAAAGGATTTAAAAAAAAAAACCCACAAACCCTGGAGACATTCTTTAAATTTCAAAAGACTGGATCAATTCAGAGACCCTCCCCTTTCCCTAGCCCTTTCCAGCGAGGATTTGTTCACATGAGAAAACTAAGATTTCTCTTCCTCTCTCCAGAACGGAGGGGGCAGTTGTTCAGCAGTTCCTAAAAAGCTCCCAATTCCATAATTTCAGGTTTCCTCTTCTCTGGTCCAGACCTCACTGTATGTGCACGGTGACATCTGCCTTCCTTACGTCTTGCCAAGCAGGAAATAGGGATTAGGAAGGGGTGTTGTTACTGCTATAACAAAAAAAATCAGTCTGATCTTAAATCCAGAAACCTGTGTGCTCCGGCTAAAATAAATAAATACAGATATCAAAAACGTATCAGGAAGGCTTTCAAGTTGGTGGGGAGTTTAAAATATCTTTACCCCATCTCCAGTGATATTTATAGCTGATGTTCTTTCTAAAATCTTCCTTTTTAGCTTTTTATTTTTTTTTCATGGTTCCATAGTGTGTTTGCTTTTGTTTGTTTGGTTTGGTTGGTTTTAATTTTATGTTCTATACTGATTTGGAAACATTAATCGCTTTAAGGTAAATTTTACTTTACCAAAAACAGTACATTCATAGAACTTAAAATTCAAATATTTCTAAAAGCATCTAACAAAAACAACAAAAAAACCTTCTCTGACTTATCCCTCTCTGCTCCTCCACAATCCTCATCCTCAGAGGGAATCACACCAAACTATTTTAACCATTTCTTATGGCATTTTCACACTCCATATTTCTAAATTATATGTATATATTGCTATCGTACATTTCAACTCTTTTAGACTGTACCTATTGAGTCCCTATTACAATAAAAGAGATTTCTTTTATCTCACCATCTCCTCTGCTTCACCTTCCCTATCTTTCCAATACAATTACGTTAGAATTTTAATTACACAGTTCATGTTTATATTACTATTCTATAAAAATATTCTTCACAGCTGAACACTGTAGCAATCTCTGCCTCATGAATCTCACTGCTCAACTGTGGTCTGATTGCCCACGAAGCATGGTGCCAGTTGTCAACATAGGATACTCTTTCCCCATAGCTCCAGAGGTTCCCTGAGCCTCTCTTCTATGTGAGGCCTTTCACCATTACCTAAGAAATGGTGCCTGGGAGGGAAATTGTTTGACTCTTGGAATATGTGAAAGTTTTTTTTTTCCATACCTTCACCCTAGGCATGCATTATTAGACTGAAAGCTTTTTGCTTTCAGCATCTTGAACAGTTTTGCCCCATTCTTTTCTATCTTCCACTGTAGTTGTTGAAAACACTGAAGCCTTCACATGTGACTGTTTTCTTTTCTAAAAGCTTGTGGAGGATTACATCAAACTAAAAAGCTTCTGCACATCTAAAGAAACAGTCAACAAAATGAGAAAACAACTTACAAAATCGCAGAAAATATTTCCAAACCATGTATCAGATAAAGGGTCAATATCCAAAGTATATAAAGAATTCATATAAGTCGATGACAACAATCAAAAAAATCAAACAATCTGATTTTAAAATGGGCAGAGGAACTGAACAGACATTTGTCTGAAGAAGACATCCAATAGCCAACAGATACATGAAAAGATACTCAACATCACTAATCATCAAGGTAATACAAATCAAAACCGCAATGAGACATATCACCTCTCACCCATGAGAACAGCTATCATTATGAAGACAAGAGATTACAAAGTGTTGGAGAAAATGTGGAGAAAAGGAAACTCTTGTGCACTGTTAGTGTGAATGTAAATTGGTTCAGCCACTGTGGAAAACAGTATGGAGGCTCCTCAAAAAATTAAAACTAGAGCTACCATGTGAGCCAGCAATCCCACCTCTGGGAATATATCCAAAGAAAATGAAAATAGGATTTTGAAAAGACATCTGCACTCCCATGGTTACTGCAGCATTATACACAATAGCTAAGATATGGAAACAACCTAAGCATCTGTACACAGATTAATAAATAAAGTATCACATCTTCATACAGACACACACACACACACACACACACACACACACAGAGTGGAATATTATTCAATGAATGAAAAAGAAGGGAATTCTCCCATTTGTAACAATATGGATGAACCGTGAGGGCAACATGCTAGTGAGGTAAGCCGGACAAAAAAAGAAGACAAATACTATATAATATCACTTACATGTGGGATCTAAAAAAGCTGAACTTATACAAACGAGAGTAGGATAGTAGTTATCAGGGACTGGGTGGTAGAGAAATTGAGGAGATGTTGTTAAAGGGTACAAACTTTCAGTTATAAAATGAATAAGTTCTGGAGACCTAATACACAGTGTAGTTATTATAGTCAATGATACCATATTACATACTTCAAAATTGCTAAGACACTAGATCTTAACTGTTCACACCACAGAAAATAAATGATAATTATGTGATATGACAGAGATGCTATAAAACACTAATATGATGGCAATCATACTGCATATATAAATGTATCAATACATCATACACCTTAAGCTTACACAATGTGTAAGTTTGTATGTGCATTATATCTCAATAAAATATATTAAAATTTTTTTTAAAAAATAGAAGCCTGTAGAGTCTCCTCTTTGTCCACATGATTCTCACAAAGATTTCACTTGGTGGGTTCTATTTTCATCCATTTATCATGCTTTCTTAGCCTGGCCACTCATATCTTCAGTTCTACCTGATTTTCTTAAAATATTTCATTGACGATTTTCTCAACTGTTTTCCCTTTAAAATCATTAGAACACTCATATGTTTGGCTATTGACTTCCAGTTTCTAATTACTGTTTCTAGTTTTCCTCTCTTTATTGATTTGCTTTCCTTTCTGTGAGTTTCCCTCAAATTTACCTTCCAAATATTCTGAGTTTTTTATTTCGACTTTCTCTGTTGCAATTTCCATGAGTTCCCTTTTGTTCTCTGAATATGTATTTTTGTGCTTCATTCTGCACTTTTTAAAATAATGCAGTATCTTCACGTATTTATCTGAAGCTATTATACAAATATTTTTTGAAGTTTTCTCCTACAAAACAGAACTGTTTTCTCAAAGCTGGGTTTACTGACTTTCTCATTTATTTTGTTCTCTCTTTTCCTCATTAGAGATTTTCCTCTAATAACTGGTAATTTTCATTGTCTGCTAATGTTTAATAGAAAAAAGGTCATTGGAAGTTTTGAGGCTGTTTTTGCGTCACTTAAATTAACTACATCGTGATGCAGCTAATCTTCTGGCAGAGAATTCCCATATTAGTAGGGAACAGAGTCTGACTACTTTCAATGAGTTTTAAAGCAACCTTCCCTATTTTAATCCATGTCTTCCAGGGGCAACTGCCAATTCCTGAGTTTTGTGAGAATTCTGGGTGTATATCAAACTAGTTCTTTGTTTTTTTCACTATAGTTAATAGCTCAACTTCTACCCAAATGTTAAAGCAATTATCACTTAGACCTAGGAACACATACAGACTAAAAGTGAGGGGATGGAAAAAGATATTCCATGCAAATGGAAATCAAAAGAAAGCTGGAGTAGCAATTCTCATATCAGACAAATAGACTTTAAAATAAAGACTATTACAAGAGACAAAGAAGGACACCACATAATGATCAAGGGATCAATCCAAGAAGAACATATAACAATTGTAAATATTTATGCAACCAACATAGGAGTACCTCAATACATAAGGCAACTGCTAACAGCCATAAAAGGGGAAATCAACAGTAACACAATCACTGTAGGGGGCATTAACACTGCACTTTCACCAATGGACAGATCATGCAAAATGAAAATAAATAAGGAAACACACAAGCTTTAAATGATACATTAAACAAGATGGACTTAATTGATATTTATAGGACATTCCATCCAAAAACAATAGAAGACACATTTTTCTCAAGTGCTCATGGAACATTCTCCAGGATACATCATATCTTGGGTCACAAATCAAGCCTTGGTAAATTTAAGAAAACTGAAATCATATCAAGTATCTTTTCTGACCACAACGTTATGAAACTAGATATCAATTACAGGAAAAAAACTGTAAAAAATACAAACACATGGAGGCTAAAAAATACACTACTAAATAAACAAGAGGTCACTGAGGAAATCAAAAAATACCTAGAAAGTAAAGACAATGAAAACATGATGACCCAAAACCTACGGGATGCAGCAAAAGCAGTTCTAAGAGGGAAGTTTATAGCAATACAATCCTACCTCAAGAAACAAGAAACATCTCAAATAAACAACCTAACCTTATACCTAAATCAGTTAGAGAAAGAAGAACCAAAAAACCCCAAAGTTAGCAGAAGGAAAGAAATCATAAAGAACTGATCAGAAATAAATGAAAACGAAATTAAGGAAACAACAGTAAAGATCAATAAAGCTAAAAGCTGGTTCTTTGAGAAGATAACCAAATTGATAAACCATTAGCCAGACTCATCAAGAAAAAAAGGGAGAAGACTCAAATCAGCAGAATTAGAAATGAAAAAGGAGAAGTAACAAATGACACTGCAGAAATACAAATGATCATGAGAGATTACTACAAGGAATTATATGGTAATAAAGTGGAATATCTGGAAGAAATCAACAAATTCTTAGAAAAGCACAACCTTCCACAACTGAACCAGGAAGAAATAGAAAATATAAACAGAACAATCGGAAGCACTGAAAATGAGACTGTGATTAAAATTCTTCCAAGAAAGAAAAGCCCAGGACCAGATGACTTCACAGGCCAATTCTATCAAACATTTAGAGAAGAGCTAACACCTATCCTTCTCAAACTCTTCCAAAATATAGCAGAGGGAGGAAAACTCCCATACACATTCTAGGAGGCCACCATCACCCTGATACCAAAACCAGACAAATATGTCACAAAAAAAGAAAACTACAGGCCAATATCACTGATGAACACAGATGTGAAAATCCTCAAGCAAATACTAGCAAACAGAAACCAGCAGCACATTAAAAGGATCATAGACCATGATCAAGTGGGGTTTATCCCAGGAATGCAAGGATTCTTCAATATATGCAAATCAATCAATGTGATACACCACATTAAGAGATTGAAGGAGAAAAACCATATGATCATTTCAGTAGATGCAGAAAAAGCTTTCAACAAAATTCAACACCCGTTTATGATAAAAACCCTCCAGAAATTGGCATAGAGGGAACTTACCTCAACATAATAAAGGCCATATATGACAAACCCACAGCCAACATCATTATCAATGGTGAAAAACTGAAACCATTTCCTCTAAGATCAGGAACAAGACAAGGTTGTCCACTCTCAACACTATTATTCAACATAGTTTTGGAAGTTTTAGCCACAGCAGTCAAAGAAAAAGAAATAAAAGGAGTCCAAATCGGAAAAGAAGAAGTAAAGCTGTCACTGTGTGTAGATGACATGTTACTATACACAGAGAATCCTAAAGATGGTAGCAGAAAACTACTAGAGCTAATCAATGAATTTGGTAAAGTAGCAGGATACAAAATTAATGCACAGAAATCTCTTACATTCCTATACACTAATGATGAAAAATCTGAAAGAGAAATTAAGGAAACACTCCCATTTACCACTGCAACAAAAAGAATAAAACACCTAGGAATAAAACTTTCTAAGGAGACAAAAGACCTGTACTCAGAAAACTATAAGACACTGATGAGAGAAACTAAAGATGATACAAACAGATGCAAAGATATACCATGTTCTTGAATTGGAAGAATCAACATTGTGAAAATGACTATACTGTCCAAAGCAATCTACAGATTCAATGCAATACCTATCAAACTACCAATGGCATTTTTCACAGAACTAGAACAAAAAAATTCACAATTTGTATGGAAACACAAAAGACCTTGAATATCCAAAGCAATCTTGAGAAAGAAAAACGGAGCTGGAGAAATCAGGCTCCCAGACTTCAGACTACACTACAAAGCTACAGTAATCAAGACAGCATGATACTGGCACAAAAAATAGAAATATAGATCAATGGAAAAGGATATAAAGTGCAGAGATAAACTCACGCATATATGGTCACCTTATTTTTGATAAAGGAGGCAAGAATATACAATGGAGAAAAGACAGCCTCTTCAATAAGTGGTGCTGGGAAAACTGGACAGCTACATGTAAAAGAATGAAATTAGAACACTCCCTAACAGCATACACAAAGATAAACTCAAAATGGATTAAAGACCTAAATGTAAAGTCAGACACTATAAAACTCTTAGAGGAAAACATAGGCAGAACACTCTATGACATAAATCACAGCAAGATCCTCTTTGACCCACCTCATACAGAAATGGAAATAAAAACAAATGGGACCTAATGAAACTTATAAGCTTTTGCACAGCAAAGGAAACCAGAAACAAGATGAAAAGACAACCCTCAGAATGGGAGAAGATATTTGCAAATGAAGCAACTGACAAAGGATTAATCTCCAAAATTTACAAGCACCTCATGCAGCTCAGTATCAAAAAAACAAAAAACCCAATCCAAAAATGGGCAGTACACCTAAATAGACATTTCCCCAAAGAAGATATACAGATTACCAACAAACACATGAAAGAATGCTGAACATCACTAATCAATAGAGAAATGCAAATCAAAACTACAATGAAGTATCACCTCACACCAGTGAGAATGGCCATCATCAAAAAATCTTCAAACACTAAATGCTGGAGAGGGTGTGAAGAAAAGGGAACCCTCTTGCACTGTTGGTGAGAATGTAAATTGATACAGCCACTATGGAGAACAGTATGGAGGTTTCCCAAAAAATTAAAAATAGAACTACCATATGACCCAGCAATCCCACTACTGGGCATATACCCTGAGAAAACCATAATTCAAAAAGAGTCATGAACCACAATGTTCATTGCAGCTCTATTTACAATAGCCATGACATGGAAGCAACCTAAGTGTCCAGTGACAGATGAATGGATAAAGAAGATGTGGCACATATACACAATGTATATTACGCAGCCATAAAAAGAAACGAAATTGAGTGATTTGTAGTGAGGTGGATGGACCTAGAGTCTGTCATACAGAGTGAAGTAAGTCAGAAAGAGGAAAACAAATACCGTATGCTAACACATATATATGGAATCTAAAAAACAAACAAACAAAAACAGGTTCTGGAGAACCTAGGGGCAGGACAGGAACAAAGACGCAGATGTAGAGAATTGACTTAAGGACACGGGGAGGGGGAAGGGTAAACTGGGACGAAGTGGGAGAGTGGCATCGAGATATATACACTACCAAATATAAAATAGATCGCTAGAGGGAAGCAGCCACATAGCAGAGGGAGATCAGCTCGAATCTTTGTGACCACGTAGAAGGGTGGGATAGGGAGGATGGGAGGGAGACACAAGAGGGAGGAGATATTGGGACATATGTATATGTATACCTGATCCACTTTGTTATAAAGCAGAAACTAACACACCATTGTATTGCAGTTATACTACAATAAAGGTGTTAAAAATAAAATAACATACAATCATCCAAAAAAAATTTCAAAAATGTGAATATCTCAATGCTTTCTCCTACACTTCCAATTTATTCACCCCCGTTTCTCCTCCTCCTCCCCATCTCCTTCCCCTTCTTTTTCTTCTCCCTCCCCCCTCTTCCTCTTCCCCTTTCCTTCCCTCCTTTCTCCTTCTCCTTCTTAAATTTTAGCAAGGTATTTAGTTGAAAAAAGTATTTCTTTTTCTATCCCATTTTTGGCTTATTTTCATTCTCTATCTATCCTGGACAACAGGGAGGCAGTTTGTGAAGGTAAGATACTGACAGTCGAGGCCTGTGGTGGAATCTAAAGCATAAGGCTACAAGACCATCTAACAAAACATCAAGCAGAAAGGTCTAGGCTGAGAGGAAGCAAGCAGGTAGGAAGCAATAGGACAGAAGACATCAGGGAAACTAAGACTAGAGATTCAAAGCCATGGAAATGTGTGGGTGGGGTGAGTCTAGATTTTTTTTCTAAGGCATTTGTAGTCATGAGGAGAGAGATGAGAGGAAGAGGGTAGGGAGGAAATAAGATCCTACATTCTGCTTCTGTACTGCTCTTGGTCTGCCAGGCAAAGGAGATCTACAGTCTTGAGGGGCATGTCACCCTGGTTTTACTAGATGAGCAAGTAATAACTTACCTGGGGCAAGGTATTCAATTGCTATATATCCCATATTGCTCATCTATTAAATGAGGATATTAATGGTAACCATATCATTGACTTGCTGGTAACTAATCCAATTAAGTGTAAAGGGCCAGGAAAAGTTCTAGGCCTTATAAAGAGTGTAAGAAATACTAATTGTTATTGTAATCATTATCCATATTATGATGAGATCTTATGAACCATCTCTGTCCCACAGTAAAGTACATGCTGGTGCTTAAATATTCTTCTACATTTGATTTAATATATATCTTCTTGAAAGTGCAAATACAGGGAAACCCCTTCCTGACATAGAAAATAGTATGAATCAGGCTTTAGGTTTTATTCATAGTTAAGATGTTGTAAGCTTTCTAGGCCCATCCAAGCTAGCCCCTCCCCTAACCCGGCAGGTATTCTGACTTACACTGACAGCCTAAGTAGCCAAACTCATCCACTCTGTCTTGATTTCATGCAGTATTCTTCTACATAACCACATGGTACTGGCCACATGGAAATAGCAAAACTGTTTATGAATTGAGCCATACTTCTATATAGTGAGTGTCAACTTTTCAACATGTACTCAATTGTATCCTAATTCTCAAGTAAAAAAATTTTTTTGCAGGGAAACAAAGGAAAACAAAAACAAAATAAAACAAACAAACCAAAATACAAGAGCAAAACCAAACCAGAATCTGGATGGATTCTTCCACCCCATGGTAGAAATGAATTTAACAAGTATAACAAGCATGATTAATGAAATACATCTCATACAATGACTCCTATACACTATGTAAACATATTTTTTAAAAATCTGATTTAGAAAAGTGGAATGAAAATCAAAATTACAGGGCAAAAATGCCAAATGCAGGTAATTGAAGGATTATATAGAATTTTGTGTCATGTATGGCATTATATTTCTTCATGTGAATTTTGAAAGTGACATGGTAATGACAGGAAAACATTAGATTTTCAAATATTATGAACATCAATTTTTCAGTATTTCATTAATCTTTGTTTGGTAAAGGAAAAATACTAAAAAATTGTGTGATCCCTTGGTTCAATGTGTTTTATTTCTCTTATATGTGTGAATTATCTGTGGATAAATTTTTATCTTCTCAAACAGCCTGACTTTTTGCTGTTCTAAATATATGTCATGTAAATATAATACACAGATAATCTAGACAGGTTAAAATTTGTTTCACTAGAAGATCTAAAAGCAAATTACAAGGATCCAAACAAATTTATATACACTGGAAACCACCCTCCGTGCATATTTCTGGTTGAGAAATAGAGAAAGCCAAAGCTATGATTTCAACAAACCCAGAAAAGTCATTATACTGCTTTAAAAACTTCACTAAGCATGTATCCTGTTCATACACAAAACCACTTTTGATTATAATGAAAGAATCCTGTGTGCAAAGATTATAAAATCAAATCCTATTCTGTGAAATCTTATGGAGGCTTTATTTAAATCTGAGTCATAAATTGCACCTGCATTTGAAATGGATTTTACCCATCATACTAAGTACTCAAGTTAAGTCAATGTGTGCATAATTTTATTGGCAACTGCAGTACTACACTTAGAAAAAATATATATCTGTCAGAATTATAATGGGAAAACAATTTGCAGAAGTATTCTGAGTTTGCTCTGAAGTACCACATCATACTTGCTTGCATATTTCATTTTATTTTCCACTAAAAGTAAACCCATTATGAAATTTTATGACATTTTCTCCTCATATTGGTTATGTAGTTTGAGCACTGCAACATACATTTGCATAAAATGTTAAAGTTTTATAGCTTGGTACTTTTATTTTGAACATGTCAACAGTAAAACACAAGTCTAATTCTGAGGAAGGTATTAATATAAATCTATGACATTATAGCAGTCTCATAAAAAGTACATTTAATTAATTTAAGGGCTTGAAAATCCACATATTTTAATCAGGCCTATCATCTATTTTGCTAGAAAGTCTTACCACTACATATTATTGGCTGTAACAGGGATTAGTAACATGGAAAACAGGCCAATAAAAAATATACAAATTGTCTACTTACATCAATGGATAGATCATGGATAGACAGAAAATCAATAAGAAAACACTGGCCTTAAATGACACATTAGACCAGATGAACTAGATAAATACCTACAGAACATTCCAACCACAACCAGTAGAATATACATTCTTTTCAAATACACATGGAACATTCTCCAGGATAGATCACATGCTAGGCTGCAAAAAAACACTCAATAAATTTAAGAAAATTGAAATTATAACAAGCATCTTTTCCAACCACAATTGTATGAAACTAGAGATCAATTATAGGAAGAAAAATGGAAAAAACACAAAATGGGCTTTTTTATCAAATGGGCTTTATCCCAGGGATGCAAAGATGATTCAATATCCACAAATCAATCAACATGATATATAACATTAACAAAACAAAGGATAAAAATCTCATGACTATCTCAATAGATGCAGAAAAAACATTTCACAAAATTCAACATGTGTTCTTGATAAAAACTCTCAGCTAAGTTGTTATAGAGGGAACGATGCCTCAACATAATAAAGGCCATTTATGACAAACCACAGCTAACCTCATACTCAATGGTGAAAAGAGGAAAGCTTTTTCTCTAAGATCAGAAACAAGGAAGAATGCCCAGTCTCATCAATTTTTTTCAACACAGTATTGGAAATCCTAGCCACAACAATCATACAAGAAAAAGTAAAATAAAATATACCCAAACTGGAAGGAAAGAGGTAAAGCTGTCATTATTTGCAAATGACATGATCCTATATACACACAATTCTATAGACTCCACCAAACAATTATTAGAATTAGTAAATGAATTAAGTGAAGTTGCAGGATACAAAATTAATATACAGAACTCTGTTGCATGTTTACACAAATAATGAACTATCAAAAAAAGAAATAAAGAGAACAATCCCATTTACAACTGCATCAAAAAGAATAAAATACCTAGGAATAAATTTTAGCCAAAGAAGTGAAAAAAACTGTACTCTGAAAACTATAAGACATTCATAAAAATAAACTGAAGATGACACAAATAAATGCAAAGGTATTCTGTGTTCATGGGTAGAAGAATTAATATTGTCAAATTGTCCATACCACCCAAAGCAACCTACAAATTCAATGCAATCTCTATCAAAATACCCATGGTATTTTCCACAGAAATAGAACAATAATCCTAAAACATGTATGGAAGCACAAAAGACCCCAAATATCTAGGGCAATCTTGAGACAGAAGAACAAAGCCAGAGGTATCACACTCACTGACTTCAAACTATGCTACAAAGCTACAGTAATCAAAAGAGTATTACTGGCACATAAACACAGATCAATGGAACAGAATAGAGAGCCTAGAAATAAACCCATGAACACATGGTCAATTACTCTATGGCAAAGGAGGCAAGAACATGCAATGGAAAAAAGACAGCTTCCTCAGTAAATGGTGTTGGGAATACTTGACAGCTATATGTAAAAGAACAGACCTAGACCATTTTCTCACACAATATACAAAAATCAACTCCAAATGGATTAAAGACTTAAATGCAAGACTGAAACCATAAAACACCTGGAAGGAAACATAGGCAGTCCACTCTTTGACATCAATCATAGCAATATTTTTTGGATCTGCCTCATCAGGCAAGGGCAATGAAATTAAAAATAAACAAATGGGACCACATCAAGCTGAAAAGCTTTTGCACAGTAAAGAAAACCATCAACGAAATAAAACGGCAACCTACTGAATGAGATAAGACACTTGCAAGTGATATGTCTGACAAGGGGTTAATATTCAAAATATATAAAGAATTCATACAATTCAATAGCAAAAAATGGGCAGAGAAACTGAACAGAATTTTTTTTTTCAAAGAAGACATACATATGGCCAATGGTCACATAAAAACATGCTCAACATCACTAATCCTCACAGAAATGCAAACCAAACTACATGAGATATTATCTCACACCTGTCAGAATGGCTGTTATCAAAAAGACAACAAATAATAAGTGTTGGCGAGTATGTGGAAAAAAGGAAACCCTCTCACACTGTTGGTAGGTATATAAATTGGCACAGCCACTGTGGAAAACAGTATGGATGCTCCTCAAAAAATTAAAAATAGAATAACCATATGATCTGGCAATTTCACTCCTGGGTATTTATCCAAAGGAAACAAAAACATTAATTCAAAAAGATATATGCACCCCAACGTTCATAGCACCATTATTCACAGTAGCCAAGATATGGAAGCAACCTAAGTGCCCACTGATGGGTGAATGGATAAAGAAGATGTGACATACATACATTTATATTTATATTTATATATAAAACACAGAATATTACTCAGCCATTACAAAGAATGAAACCTTGCCATTTACAAGAACATGGACAGATCTGGAAGGCATTATGCTTGGTGAAATAAGTCAAACAGAGAAAGACAAATACTGTATTTTTTCCACTTATATGTGGAATCTAAAAAACAAAATAAACAAACATTACAAAACAGAAATAGACTCACAAATATAGAGCACAAACTAGTGGTTTGCCAAAGAGGAGGGGGGGTGGAGGAATGGGTGAAATAGGTGAAAGGGATTAAGAGGTACAAAATTCCAGTTATAAAAAATAAGTCACAAGGATATATTGTCAATAATATTATTTTAAAAAAGAAAAGAGAGAAAACATACATATTAGAGTGACCAGAGGAAAAATAAAGATGCACAATACAAAAGGAAGATTAATATACATAACAAGCTTTGTTGGTTGAAGGTGTACCAAGCTTAAAGGGTATTTTACAGCGTTAAAAGTATATATTAAAAAAACAGAAAGGCTCAAAATCAGGAATCCAGGAATTCATTTCAAAATAATAGAAAATTAAAATGAAATAAAGTGGAGAGAAAACAATTCTAAAAATAAATACATTAAAATTGAAAATACAAATAAAGAAAATGAACTAAGCCAAAGATGATGATTTGAAAACTCTAATAAGCTTGATAATTCACTGGCAATATCCATAAAGAAAATAGGAAAAAGACAAAAATTTCCAAAATCAGGAATGAAAAAGAGGACACCAGTATAAAACAGACATAAGGTTACAAGAGGATATGGTGAAATAAATATTGTCTATGAATTTGAAATCTTATATGAAAGAGACAAATATCTACAAAGACTCAAGTTACTAAAACTAAAACATGAAGAAACAAAGTGTGAAGAATGTCATATCAAAGAATATCCTATATCAACGTATACTTCAAAAAGTGAAGTCGTTATTTAAACTCATCCTACAAAGAAAGCACCAGGCCTAGATGGCTTTAGTGGT